>NW_026054841.1:0-134076 GCF_022836535.1 Colletotrichum spaethianum
AATAATATAGCTTATCTTTTAGTTCCCCCTTACAAAAGGTCTTTTTATTAACTATACTTATTAAAAATACCTTTATATCCCAGAAAAGAGAAGCTATATTAAGCTTTCTTATCTTATTTTAACTTAATAGGTTAATACCTAACTATAGCATATAATAATAGTTCTTTAAGATATATATGTTATTATTATTTAGAGGAAAAGAAATAACAATATTACCTATAAGGGTTACTTTTTACTTTCTTACTTCTCCCTAGTTAACTTACTTATTTATTATAGTAGTCTTACTAAGAATAAGATTTATTATAAGAACTCTTATCTTATCTAATTATATCTTTATATCTAATAACTACATAAACTTACTATATCTATATTTAGATTAAGTAAAATAGGAGCTTTATAACCATATATAACTTGTCTATATATAAGATAAGCTTATAAGAATCAGGTTAACCCTAGAATCCTAGTCTTAGATCTAGTTAACCCTAGAATTCCAGCCTTAGATCTAGTTAACCCTAGATTCCAGAAAACCAACTCCTAGATTCCAGATAAGATTATTTTATTAGATAATCATATTACTAATAAGATATCAAGAAAAGGATATAAGCCTAAGATATTCCTACCTTTTAGAAAGAAAAGAAGATATAATAGCATGAAAAAAAAAAAATACAATAACCTTATCTTTCTACCTTTACCTTCACTAAGTCTCTTTACTTCCCTGTAACTATCTAAGAATATTACTAACATATTTTAACTAGTTATAAGCCCAGCTCATAAAAGACTTATACTTATACTTTTATTTAATATAACAAAAATTTAACTTTACTAAAGGACGAACCACATTAGCTAAGGGAATTTTAAGGAATATAGCTCTAAGGCAACTACACCTCACACCCAGCAGCCCATATTCAGCAGAATAGAGGGACCAGCTTACCAAGCAAGCACTACACCTATCGCTATATTTTACGCCACTACAGCTCCGGGCAAATCACAATTCAATCCCACCCTACCAGTTAAAGGTTATTTCTAGTCTATATCCAACAAAGACTATATACCTCAAGCTGGAATTAAACCCAAGAGCTCTAATTAAGTTGCCAATTTAACTAATTAATCTAGAGGGTAGCTAAACCTCTAGACCAACTACTCTGCTGTCTGGTGAAAGCTTCTTTAGTTAAAGGCCCATATATATCTTCAACCCAAGGCAACCACGCAACGCCATACCGTTAACAACGACATCATAACAACCCAACCACTTTTAAGGCCCATTTTTCAAGACGAATTCAACAATACTATCAGAATACCAATATCTTTCTTTAATCAGCCAGAATCGACCTATAATAGAAAAAATCTATATTTTATGCCTTTCTAGTAGTCTAAACTATTCAGTTTAAGCAACTAGATTTGAAGCTTTACTTATAAGTAAAGATATTAACTCTAGTCTTGAAAACCTGCTAATAACAGTAAATCAAAAGGCAACAAATACTAAAATCCTAGCTTATATAAAGCTGTTTTATAAGGATTTACCTCTACGGGTTATAAAAGACTCTACAACAGAATATAAGGCCTAAAAGAAACTAAAGGATCTATATAAACCTACTAGTTTTACCAACAAATATCTTACTTATAAAAAGTTTTTTAATACCTCCTTAGAATCTTTTAATTCTATGGAAAATTACCTTAATAAGGTAAAAGAGCTTATAGATAATCTCGCTATAAAATCTATAGTATTACTAAAACAAGTAATTATTACTTAGGTATTAAACAGCCTAAATAATAGTTATAAAGGTTTTATAACCAACATAACACAAGCTCTAAGAAAAGATTCAGACTCATATACTATTAAATCTTTATTTACAAATCTTATAGATAAAGCAAAAAAAAAAAAGATCTTCTATAGTCCTTTATACTTCTATATATAAAAAAGGAAATAAAAAGCCCTAGAAAAAGACCAAAGGGATATATTGCAATAATTGCAAAAAATCTGGTCATAAAGTTAAAGATTACGCTTTTCTTTATCCTTATAAAGCCCTAAAAGGCTAGATAAATAAAGATAAAGAATCTAATATATATTAGAAACATAAAAGAAAAGCTAATCTTAGAAGAAAACAACTTAATAAAGCACAAAAAACATTAATAGCTAAAAAGGCTATTATAGAAAAGCTCTCAGATAATTCTAAATCTAAAGATACAAATATAACTATAGCAGAAACAGAACCTATAAATATTATAACAAATAACTAAAAAGAAAAAGATCTTATTAATCTAGACTTTAAAGATATAAGTCCTCTTATACCCTCTATAAGTTATAATAATAATAAAATATTAGGTTATAATATAGATAATTCTATACCTATATATATAAATATAAATAATAACTATACTATATTCTATATAAATACTACTACTACAGTAAATATTATAACGGATAAATCTCTTTTTATTAAGACCACTATAACAAATAAGCAAGTTAACTAGGAAGAAGCAAGAAAGCAAAAAGTAACCCTTATAGGTAATATTGCTATCTCTTTTCCTCTAGATAACAATAACATATATATCTTAAAGAACTGTTATTATATGCTATAGTTAGGTATTAACCTACTAAGTCAAAATAAGATAAGAAAGCTTAATATAGCTTCTCTTTTCTAGGATACAAAGGTATCTTTAATAAGTATAGTTAATAAAAAGACCTTTTATAAAAGGGAACTAAAAGATAAACTATATTATCTAAATATTAAAGTCTTAAATAAAAAGGATTTATACTAAAATAATAATAATAATATATATATAAATACTATAAAAGATAATAACTCTATAAAAAGAAAACCTTATAAGTTTAAAAAGGTTAATAACAAAGAAGGAAATAACTATATAAAGTAGCATAATAGATTAGGTTACGTAAGTCCTAAAGTTCTAAAAGAACTATAGAATAACACTAATATAAGTGATAATATAACTATAGAAGAAGACAACTTAATATGTAGTACTTATATAAAGGCAAACTTTACTATAAAGGTAAATAAAAACTTAAATAACTATAATAAAGATTATAACTATATAGAAAAAGTTGCTTTTAATCTTTATAGACCTATAACACCTTTTATATATAATAAATATAGATAGTTTATTATCTTTTTAGAAAAAAAATCTAGACTTACCTCTATTAAACTCTTAAAAACTAAAGAAATAGAAAAAGTAAATACTGCTATATTAGAATATATAAATAAAAATAATATAAATAATAATAAAATAAGAGAATTTAATATAGATAGTAGTCTAGAATTTAATAATAATACTATAAATCATATATATTTAATAAAAGGCATAAACTATAATATAAAAGTTCTTTATATACATGAACTTAATGGTATAATAGAAAGAGTTATTAGGACTATAACTAATAAAATAAAGGCTTTACTATTATAAGTTAACTTACCTTTATATTTATAGGGAAAAGCTACTTTAATAGCAGTAGACTTATATAATATAACCCTATATAAGGTATTAAACTATAAAACATTGTTTAAAATAGCAAATAATATAAAGCTAAATATAGATTATATAGTTACTTTTGGCTCTATATACTACTATAAAAACAAAGACCTTAAAATAAAGAAATTAGATAATAAAGCTATAAAAGCTATTATTTTAAACTTTAAAAATAATATATATAAAGTATATGATTTTCAGAAAAGATCCTCTTTTTGGACTAAAAATATTACTATACTAGAAAATCAATTTTTATTTCTTAAAATACTAAATAATACTAGTAATAATAATACTAATAATAATAATAATAATAATATTCTATGTAATAATATAAGTGAAAAGAAAGCCTTGAATTAAGGAGGTAATATAATAGATAATAATAATTATAATAATTATAATAACTATAATTGTAATAACTATAACTATAATAATTATAATAATAAATCTAAGATAATAATTAAACTTCTTAAGCTAGATAAAAAGCTTAAAGATAAATATAAATAGGTAATAGACTAAGAAAGTGCTTTATATACTATAGAAGACTACCCTACTATTAAACCTATATTTTCTACTATAAATAACTATAATAATAAAATAAATTGGTTTAATAAAGCTTCTTATATTTTATTTATAACTACTATAAAAGACCCTTTTATATATAAACAAGCTATAACCTCTATAAATAGAGATCGCTAGATTTAAGTAATGTTAGAAGAAATATTAGGTCTATATAATTTAAATACTTAGAAAATACTGTTTTTATTTAAAGATATTAAGCCTTTAGGAGGTAAATGGGTATATAAAATTAAATATAATAATAATAATAAACTTATTAAATATAAAGCTAGATGGGTAGTATAAGGTTATAACTAATATATAGGTATAGATTACCTAGAAACCTTTAGTACTACTTATAAACTAGAAAACTATAAAGCTATATTTATAATAGGTATTAAACTAGGCTAAATATTTAGGTAGTTTGACGTAACTAATGCCTTCTGCTATGCCGATATAAATAAAGATATATAGGTCTAATAACTTATAGGATTTTCCTATATAAATAATATTTATTAATATATAAATAATAACTATAAGAATAGTAATTTATATTATAAGCTAAATAAAGCTTTATATAGTTTAAAATAAAGCCTTAGACTTTAGTATAAATATTTAAGATTTATAATAAATAAATTAGGCTTTAAGGAATCTTTTTATAATAAAGGAATTTTTATAGCTAATAATAATATTATATAAGCTATATTAATATGTTACGTAGACGATATTATAATAGTAGCTCTGTTAGAAGAATATATAAATATTTTTTATAATACTATAAATAAAGAATTATAGATAAAAGACTTAGGAATACTATATACGTTTCTTAGGAACGAGATAATTATATATAATAAGATCTTATATATATATTAAATAGAATATATAAATAAACTTTTAGATAAATATAATAAAAAAGATATATATTTTTATAATATGCCTTTAGACCTTAATATAAAACTAAGAAAAAATATAAGGAAAGCAACATAAGAAGATATAATAAGATATTAACAGGAAGTAGGATTTCTACTTTTTACTAGCCTAAAAACTAGGCCTAATATTATATATCTAGTTAATATATATGCTTAATATATGAGTAATCCCTCTAAGGAGCATTTTATTGCCCTTAATAAAATATAGGGATATTTAAATAAATACTTTAATAAAGAATTAGTATATAATTATAATATTGACCTCTAATTAGTTAGATTTTTAGACTTAAATTAGGCTAGAGACCTAGATGATAGGATATCAATTATAGGATATATAACTACTTTAGGGTATTATAATATAATAAGCTAAAATAGTGTAAAATAGAAAACTATTACTTTATTTACTTATAAAGCTAAATATATGGCTTTATGCGAAGCTATTAAGGAAATAATATACTTATATAATTTATATAATTATATAATACTAAATTTAGATTTAAAATTAAATCTTAATATACTTATTATCCTTATAGATAATAAAGCTGTATAACGGATAATAGAAAATCTAGAGCTATATAAGAAAGTAAAGTATATCGATATAAAATATTATTTTTTTAAATAAGCTATTAATAATAATAAGGTGTTCTTATTTCATATATATATAAGTAATAATATTGCTAATATATTTATTAAAGTAATAAATAAAAATATATTTAATTACTTTATAGAGACTATAAACCTTAATATAAAAAGGTTTTTATTTATAGAAACTAAAGATAATAATAATAACTTTAATATAAAGAAGGTTAAATAGCTAAAATACTAAGGTTTCCTTTTTAATAAATTTTTTATATACTTTTTTTTTATAATATAAGGTTTTTTACTATAATAATATATATAACTATAATAATATATATAAATATAACTATAGTTTTTTTTTTATATATAAAGGTTTTTACTATAAGATATAATATACTATAAGTTTATTTTAACCTAAAATAAACTTAAGGAGAAAACTAAGAATAAGATTTATTATAAGAACTCTTATTTTATCTAATTATATCTTTATATCTAATAACTATATAAATTTACTATATTTATATTTAGATTAAGTAAAATAAGAGCTTTATAACTATATATAACTTGTCTATATATAAGATAAGCTTATAAGAATTAGGTTAACCCTAGAATTTTAGTCTTAGATCTAGTTAACTTTAGAATTCTAGCCTTAGATCTAGTTAACCCTAGATTCCAGAAAACCAACTCCTAGATTCTAGATAAGATTATTTTATTAGATAATCATATTACTAATAAGATATTAAGAAAAGAATATAAGCCTAAGATATTCCTACCTTTTAGAAAGAAAAGAAGATATAATAGTATGAAAAAAAAAAATATAATAACCTTATCTTTCTACCTTTACCTTCACTAAGTCTCTTTACTTCCCTGTGACTATCTAAGAATATTACCAACATATTCTAACTGTCTTAATAAAAAGAGATTTATCCGTTATAATATTTACTATAGTAGTAATATCTATACAAAATATAATATAGTTATTATTTATATTTATATATATAAATATAAAATTATCTATATTATAACCTAATATTTTATTATTATTATAACTTATAAAAAGTATAAGAAAACTTATATCTTTAAAGTCTAGATTAATAAAATCTTCTTCCTCTTAGTTATCTGTTATAATATCTATAGGTTCTATTTCTACTATAGTTATATTTATATCTTTAGATTCAGAATTATCTAAAAGCTCTTCTATAATAGCCTTTTTAGCTATTAATACTTTTTATACCTTATTAAGTTATTTTCTTCTAAGATTAGCTTTTCTTTTATATTTCTAATATATATTAGATTCTTTATTCTTATTTATTTAGCCTTTTAAGGCTTTATAAAGATAAAAAAAAGCATAATCTTTAACTTTATAACCAGATTTTTTGCAATTATTATAATATATCCCTTTAGTCTTTTTCCAAGGCTTTTTATTTCCCTTTTTATATATAAAAGTATAAAGGACTATAAAAGATCTTTTTCTCTTTACTTTATCTATAAGATTTATAAATAAAGATTTAATAGTATATAAGTCTAAATCTTTTTTTAGAGCTTATATTACGTTAATTATAAAACCTTTATAACTATTATCTAGGCTATTTAATACCTAAGTAATAATTACTTGTTTTAATAATACTATAGATTTTATAGCAAGATTATTTATAAGCTCTTTTACCTTATTAAGGTAATTTTCTATAGAATTAAAAGATTCTAAGGAGGTATTAAAAAACTCTTTATAAGTAAAATATTCGTTAATAAAACTAGTAGGTTTATATAGATCCTTTAGTTTTTTCTAGGCCTTATATCCTATTATAAAGTCTTTTATAACCTATAGAGGTAAATCCTTACAAAACAGCTTTATATAAGCTAAGATTTTAGTATTTATTGCTTTTTAATTTACTATTATTAGCAGGTTTTTAAGACTAAAGTTAATATCTTTACTTATAAGTAAAGCTTCAAATCTAGTTACCTAAACTAAATAGTTTAGACTACTAGAAAAGCGTAAAATATAGATTTTTTTTATTATAGGTTGATTCTAGCTAATTAAAGAGAGATATTGGTATTCTAATAGTACTATTAAATTTATCTTAAAAAATAGGCTTTAAAAGTAGTTAGGTTATTATAATGTTATTATTAATAGTATAGCGTTATATAGTTATTTTAGGTTAAAGATATATATAGGCCTTTAACTAAAGAAGCTTTTACTAGACAGCAGAATAGTTAGTCTAGAGGTTTAGTTACCCTCTAGATTAACTAGTTAAATTAATAACTTAATTAGAGCTCTTAGGTTTAATTCTAGCTTAAAGTATATAGTCTTTGTTAAATATAGACTAGAAATAACCTTTAACTAGTAAAGTAGAATTAAATTATGATTTACTTAGAGCTATAGTAGCGTAAAATATAGCAATAAGTATAGTACTTACCCAGTAAGCTGGTCCCTTTATTCTGCTAAATATAGGCTACTAAGTATAAGGTATAGCTACCTTAAAGCTATATTCCTTAAAATTCCCTTAGCTAATATAGTTTATCCCTTAGTAAAGTTAAATTTTTATTATATTAAATAAAAGTATAAGTATAAGTCTTTTATAAGCTAAGCTTATAACTACTTAGAATATCTTAGTAATATTCTTAGATAGTTATAAAGAAGTAAAAAGACTTAGTGAAAGTAAAAGTAAAAAGATAAGGTTATTATATTTTATATATATTATTATATTATCTTTTTTTTCTAAAAGGTAAGAATATCTTAGGCTTATATCCTTTTCTTAATATCTTATTAGTAATATAATTATCTAATAAAATAATCTTATTTAGAATCTAGGAGTTAGTTTTCTAGAATCTAAGGTTAACTAGATCTAAGGCTGGAATTCTAAGGTTAACTAGATCTAAGACTAGAATTCTAGGGTTAACCTAATTCTTATAAGCCTATCTTATATATAGATAAGTTATATATGGTTATAAAGCTCCTATTTTACTTAATCTAAATATAGATATAGTAAGTTTATATAGTTATTAGATATAAAGATATAATTAGATAAGATAAGAGTTCTTATAATAAATCTTATTCTTAGTGTCCTTTATCTAGTTCTAGTAGCTCTTAATAGGGTTAAGGTTAAGAAAAAAAGGTAACTAATAAATAATATAAACGCCTCAGTTATAAAGGTCCTTTATCGTTAACAAAGTAATATATATAAAAGCGCTATCTTACATAAGAATAAGGTTATTACCATATTATTACTAGCATAAATTAATCTAACTACTAATAATAAGGATAAGGCGATTCTGGTATAAATTAGCCTTTATAGTGCCCTAATCCTTCTCCCAGAAGATACTAAGTCCTTTCTGATCCCCAAAGAAATATCCCTAGAATATCTAACCCCGTTTACGTTAATACCTCTCAATAATACACATTAGATCCCATTCTTTACCTAGACGCTAAGTAACATAAAGCTTCCTATAATAGCTGCCCGTGATCCATATCTCATCCGTCTAAAGAACTTTCCTCTAGTCGTTGACGGTCCAATAGAAATGCTCGTGAGCCTAAGCGAGGCGCTTTTACCAGTTAGCTTCTAATATAAGAGGTTTCCACTAAGCAGCGCACCTACTAAAGCCGAGGCACTAGAGAGCTACTCGAATAGCGTAAACGCTAAATAGGGACAAGAAAAGCAGTAAAGAGAGCTAAAGAAACAAGGCCTAGTAGCCCTCCTTTAATGAAATAATATACTTAACAAGCTCTTCTTCTTATTAGGCAATCATAACCCAAGGCCAACCCGACCAGGCAACAACAGCAGCTAATTTAGCCCGTATAGCGGTATACACTTGATGCTTTATATAACTAGTAAGATTAGCGATATCTAGCTGCAATAACTTCGCATCGTTATAAAGGGTACATATTCGCTACCAGTCAGCCTCAGTAAGGTGCTTAGTCGTACTGCCCGTTAGGCGTACCATATTGACGATCAGTAGAAAAGGTGGTTATTGTGTGAGGGAAAAAGGGAAAAATTGGCTGCTGGCGATAAGTGGGTATCTCTGCTGGATATAGACGATCTGATTGGCCAACAAAGGGGAACTGTCTGACCCACTGGTACTTGACTAGGGGGTTAAACTTTGGCCCGATACCGTAGTATGTGTGCGCGCGCATCAGCGAGTACATTACACACTACCTGGGAGAAAAAGAGGGCAGGTTGGGGCGGCGACTGAACGAAGCGTTGTAAAGTGTGGAGCCTCCGTTGGCTTGGCGGCGCGTGTCAGCTATCCGACCTAGTCTGACTGTCTGTTCATCTGTCTGTCCCTCTCTGTTCGACCACCCGCACGAACCATCTGTGAGGACTGAAGAGGTGAGGAAAGCAGGAAAGCAACGAAAGAGAGAATCCTTGATGGCGGAAGGACGCAGGCCAAGCAAGGCACCCCCGCTCCGGCGGTACGGGTACTCGAGCAAGACTTGCTGTTCTTGCGGCGGGATGGCAATAGCGTAATTGGCATTACTGCGGGCTGGCGTACCGGTAATAATGGGCGGTGGGCGATGACATAAAAACGTCGATCCTCGGCGCCGTGGAAGCCAATCAGCGGGCGGTGCGAAGCGGGACTACCCCGGATTCTGCACCTTTTCAGGCCAAGCTCGACAAGACGCCTCGCTGGAACACAGGCACACCCAGGGTCAGACCGCGAGACCAGCAAAAGCTTCACAGCTTCCATGGGCATCCAGGGCGGAAAAGGCTGCAATGAGTCGAAGGGGGGGACTGGAGCACTGGGCAGCAAGCGGTTCGTGACCAAAGGAGGGGAGGTATCTCGCTGTGCTCAGCACAGCACCCACCTCGAAGAACCCGCATTTCTCGTGGCCTGCTCCTCGCAACTCCTCCCTTTCCCCTCAGTGGCTTCTGCTGGCTGGGTGCTCCGTAAAAAGCGGGAGGCTTTTTGCCTTTTGAGGGAGCGAGCCCGAAGTCACGTCTTGGAGCCGCCCGAAAAGCAAGATCCGGCTCGCTGGGAACAACAACCTAAACTTAGTCGACGCCTTTGCCACAAGATGGGCTGCCCCTCCTCAATTTAGAGTCCCCTCCTCATTCTTCTTCTTCAGGTTGATTTCGCGAGTCCTCTTTTCCGCGACTCTGGTTGTCTCGCGGATCCAAATGTACATTCAGTGACGGGGGCTTGGGCAGATGTCTGTCTAAAGGCGGTGATGAGGCGAAATGTAGGTGAGAAATACGGATGAGCGCGTTCCCACCTGGAGTGAGGTGATGATGGTAAAGTGGAGAGACGTCACTTCGCTGCAATCCCAACTGGAAGGGGAGGAAAACTTCTTCGCCGACGCAATGCCCGAACCCCCCGATGCCAAGACGTCGCTGCCAGCTGCTCGATGCAGTCATTCGCCGAATGCTTGGCTGGTGTCGACGGCGGTGGATTGATGCAAATGTGGTCCCCAGCAATGGCGCGAGAAGAGGGACCGAAGTACGAGCGGGCCTGCTCTGTCTTTGCACCGGCTGCGCTGCACCTCCTGGTAGGTAGCTCGCTCGCGAAAGTGAAAGTGGGCAGGCAAAGGGCTGATGGGGTTTCGTGATCTGCCATTGTCTGGTCAGCCCAGCCCAGCCAATACGGACCCCTTTGTCGATCGATTTGAGGGGGTGGAAGAGGAGGTGAGAAAGGGACTCGTTGGGACTCGGGGAACCAGACGTGCCAGCCAGTCAGAAACGGTCGCTTAGATGGCAAGGGGAATCGCCGCAGCCGCCCGTCGTCTTACCTACATAGTCTGTGGGCATTCGAGAGGAAACGGGTACCATGACATGTCGTCGCATTGGCAGTAAGATCCAATGCCAGCACCGAGGCAGCTGGATGCGTGTGCATGTCTGTGCGCGCGTAGGTATGGGCCGTATGGCATACGATGCTCTGCTTCGGACGGAAGGACGAAAGCAAAGACCCTTGAGGTAGGGAGGACGAACAGGACGGACGCTTGCGCAGTTCGCTGATGACCTAAGGCAGAGAGAAAGAGAGAGAGAGTTGAGAGTTGGTGTCTGTAGACCGAAAACCGCGTCTGGTCCTGAGGGGAGGAAGGAAGGAAGGAAGGAAGGGCGGAAGCAGCAGGGGATGGTGGGACACTCGACTGCCTGCCCAGAGTGTCCCGCCATCCACATCTGTTCCTGCCGTGCTCGCGTGTAATCAATAGCTAATCCGTGTAGATGTGTGCCCAAGATACCGTCTTTTGCCCACTCCGACCTCGTTTTCGGGTCCGTCAACCGTCCTTTGCCAACCCTCAAGCCGGATCGACGAGTCAATCGAGTTACCGGAGACCCGTTTTCTCTACCAGCCAAGGCAATCGGATGCAGCACGATAATCGCCAGTCGACTGCTGCCATCGATCGCTTTTGCATCCTTGCCCGCCTCTACTCTGTTCTGCTCTGCTCTGCACGACACGATGGAACGGCGTTGCAGAGCGCCCCCTCCTGCCGCCGCCGCCATCTACAGATACAGCACCCGCACAGTCGCCATGCAGCATGCTCGCCGCACCGGTCTTCTCCTCGGAGGCCATGACTGATGACTCCACAACCACGTTCCGCCGTTCCGTTTCCGGATTGCGAGTCGCCCCAACCCGTTCAAAGTGCCCGCCGATGCATTCTTTGGCCGAACTTGGCTTTGCGACAAGCTCATGGTGGCGTCTGTGCTAAAACCAAAAGATCAGACAAAAAGTGGTCAAAAAACCTTGCGAACAGATCAAACATGGTACCATTTACCCAGCTCATGTATCACGAGTCGCTCTGAACCGCATGGGCGTCCAGAACCAGCGCTGACTCAGCCCATTCATTCCCTGCACTTGAATTTCGGTCTTGCACGGTGCACGAGGCAACCTGCGGCTCTTCTCGGCCATCTATGCCCCTGTGCTGCAGACAAAAACTACAACTTGAAGCTGCGAACAACAGTAACGGCCAGCTCTGGGCTCGAGTCAAGACATCACCCCTCTTTTGAAACCAAGCCTCGCCAAATCATGCCCGTACGGTATCATGGAGAAACAACGTCATCCGAACCGTCAGAAAGGAACCTTCTTTTCCTATGATCCATCTCACCGTATCAGGGTGCCGCCTAAGCCAATTTCCGATCCCGGGTCAATCGCGCTGACTGGTAGTCCGCCAACCCCACGTCAGCAACCTTTGCCGTCCCGATTCAGATTGCGTGCAAAGATCATCGATAACCTTACGGGGAAGCTGCCACCACCGCGGAGTGCCTGCACTAGACGTTGGATCACCATGGATCCAGTCCACCGACCGGTTTCCACCAACTGCAACTCTGGGGGTTTCAAGATGATGGGCTGGCTGAAAATCTTGACGTGTGAGTTGCGGGACTTTAACGATGTTCTGATTCTTACGAATCTTTCCGGCCATTTGGACGACTGCATGTTACCGCCAATGATAAAAAACTTAGCCCTGCAACCTACTGGGTTGACGTCTTGTGCCAAGCATTTTCAGTAAGCTACGAGTCAGTCACCGCGAAAGCACCCAACCTCGTACGACCTTACTCCCCTTCCAAGAACTTCCGATGCCAAGATATTGGCAGCTGTCGTGGAGCAAACGCAATTGATTCACTCAACACTGCCGGCAGGCATCCTGTCTAGTGTCGTTGCTGTACGAACTCACGGTCAACGTCCGCTCCGCTGCCGCTGGTCGGATCAGAGCAACGCGGGGCAAACTACTAATCACGACCGGCAAACCGTAACCGGGTGCTTAGGTGACTTCCCAGCATCAACAAGCATACCCACGCATCGGTGCGCGCACGTTTCGCTCGCAATTGGATTCCGCAACCTCGGGGGCTTTTTGAAACTAGTACACAACCCAACCCTTCTTGGGCAGTCTTTACATTACTGTACATGTTGCAATAGGCGATCCCGACTCTGGCCAGGAAGCCCCAAGCACCCGCGCTCTCTATGTACGTTTCTTCAAAAGTCGATCTTCTTTTTCTTGGTAAAAAGAGGACCGAGAATGACGAACGAAACGCCGTTTCCCCTCATCAAACCCAGTTTCGCCTAATGGGAGCACTCTCCACGGCATCGAGATATACCAGACAACTGTGGCGACTCCAGAAAATTTTTACATTCACGATGGACCCTGTTGGCAAGGCATGCTTTTGTAAGTGTCGGCAATTGACTCCTTGTCAGACAAGATGGACAAGATAGACTTTGTGTCTCCCTTGGCCTTTCAGCCGCATGCTACCTTATCTCGGCCCCTTCTTGACTCGTTGGGATGGCCCACCTGACTAATCGATGTTTGAGGGGACATGCTCATCAAAGGCGACAGCCGCGAGTGATGGTGAACGACTCGAAATCTAACAAGCTTACCTCTTTGATAGTGGACTCCATGAACCGCAGCTTTGCCCACGTACCGTGTCACCACGTGCCGGCGCCTGCAGCCTAGAAAGCAGCCTGGCCTGTACATCACGCGCGAGTGTCTCAAGCCTAGAACTGTGTAAGATCTAGCCTCGCGGCATGCGTCCCCGATCTTGTTATGGAAACCGGACCAGTCTTGACCAAGTGTTTTGCAATGGTCGAGTATGGCCCTCAGAGCGGAGATATCGCGACCGGGTCGTATCTCAAAGCAGGGCATCGTTTCGTCCTCAGTGCTGGGGAGCCGAGTTGGTTTACCGTCAGACAACCTAGGTCTGAAATTTGGTTGGTTTGTTGGTTTGAAAACCCTTGCAAGCGGCGAATTCTCTTGACACACTTGTAGAGTTCGAGAGGATGAGAGGAGAAATCGTATTGTTCCGACATTGTTGTAGCCTAGTGGCGTATTACATCACTCGATGCGGTCAGATTATCTAGTTCTCCCGCATGGGTTGGCGGCGTTGATGGCTCGCTGAGCAGCGACGAGTAGGTAACCGTGCCGCTTTTCATCCGGTTTTTCTAGTATTTCTTTGGTCCATCTCGAGAGCCGTGGCCACACTACATCAACCTTTATACGCTCAAAACAATAGGAAACGGGCGAGACTTTCCCTCAGTATTTCTAGTCCTAGATCCGACACGTTTCGTACAAGCTGGACAGGTCCAGGCCTCTGACCGACAACGCATAACTGTCACACTTTGGCCCGTCATCTTGGGGGTTTGCCGTGTGCAACTATGCTCACAGTCATGGGCTAGCCATGGCATCTTGTGGTGTCTGTCATACAGGCGGTCTTGTCTGTGCCAAAGAGAAAGCCAAGGACCAGCGATGGTATTTACGGGGTAGTGTCCAACGTGTGAGTTCGTGGCCCTGTGGTGAAAATATCTCATACCCAAAGCAGGCATGGCCTCCCATGTGTAAGCGACTATCATGCCTCGCACCGTAGGAGGGAACGAACGGTCCACCGCGGCTGGTCTTCCTCTATAGCCAGAGGCCTCAAACCGTTCCTCCTTCAACGGAGGTATTCAGTCGATAGCAGGTTGTTTTTCTGGACTCCGACTCGCATTTTCGAGACCACGATTGACCATCTGGGGATTGACAGAATGAACAAAGCTGCGTCGTTGCCTTCTCCTTAGGACCGTCCCACATGAATATCAGGCCCGTCAGATTGAGTAATGGCATCACGTGGTGTACATGCCAAAACTTGTGTGAATACCCATGATACGTTCCGTGAAACTAGCACCCGAGAGGTGGGAAACAGACATCGCATCGTTGTAGAGGTTCTCGGAAGGACTGTGACGGGGATACCTAACACCGTGACTAGCTTAGATGTCTCTCGTTTCGAAATTATCGGTTTGGAGTACGGCTTTGGCAGATGAGCCTCTTTACCAGTCTCATAGCAATCCGGAACGATGAACCGCCGTACATTGGGGTTTACGGGTGGACATAAGTACTGGCAAGGGGCTTGAAGGGATTTGGCTTTCGAGGCTTTTACTGTTTGGACAACCACTCCCACCACTCCCTTGGATACAGAGATCTGGGTGATATGATCATCATCAAAGACATTTGGTAGAAGGATGGCTACCTTGAAGCATCCGACATGACTTTGGAAGGGTTAGCTCAGACTAAGTCTTCGATATAAAGCGGACTCAGACCACGGATTTGTAAAGAATGAGGCATTTCATCATGCAATACAATGGTCCATCAATAGCGCCTCGTCACGATTTAGATTTTTCAAGTAGGACCAACTCATGCCATTAATGACGGGTTGAGATATATTGTATAAGCTGGGCAGACAACCACAACGTCGATGCCTCTTGGTATCCTGCAATAACCCACATGTGGCTATAATCCGAATTTTCTGCTTGTCTCTGTGTTGAAAGCAAACGACTTCTGAATACTTAAAAGGAAAAGCGGAAAAGCGATCGGTTAGGCACGTCTTGCTAGACTCCAAATACGGGAGTCTGATATCGGTGAGTGTACATTGCCTTTGGTTGGGAAGGCCATGGTGAAGTGGTACATAGGCCTAAAATAGAAGAAATAAGGTCCCAAAGGCTCAGAATTTGGCTGGACTGGATCGAGTACATAGAAGTCAGTCGAGAGAGGAGTTGGGGCCGTCTATAGTGTTAGACTTCCATGGCTACCGCCGGCTTGAAACATACCTACGTATTCACTCGAGAATGCGTAATGCTTGAACACGGGAAGATGGAATACTGAGAGGCGGCAAGGACGTGGTAAAGGTCTACTAGATACTTGTTAGTCGCCTTTGAAAGTCAGCGACGACATTGATGTTTCCTCCGAATCGCACAAAACGCGTCTTTACCTTGACATATCCGACGCTCGCTGGGTTTGGTTCAGGAACGGGGTCCGCATCTTGGCAGGAGGAACAAGACAGCTGTGTGAGTCAGTTACTGGAGATACAAACGCGTTGCTTTCATATTGCTATATCGAACGTCTCCCTCCCGAGATGAGAATCATACGGTGAAGACGGTCGCTGAATCGAAAACATCCCCCTTTTTGGTGCGCTGTCCTGGGTTAGTATTGTTAAGAACCAATTGCAACCCTTCTTGTATCTTTCACTCTCTCTGAAATCCTGACCATCGTCTTGCGCTTCTTGAATATCCTAATTTCTTGGTCGAAATGCGATTTCAAGTATCTCATTCTCAAGCTATTACTGACATCTTGAATACTAGAAGCACACAAACAGTCTTGTGCCCCGTTATTCTCGAGACATGAACATGATGAGAAATGTGCTACTTAGAATCTAGGTATTTTGTATACAATGCTTGTGCCTCTGGACCTGCAACGTAAACTTGATGTTCACCATGTCAATAGTTGTTTCTGTATCACAGCCAGTCATGTTGATTTCTGAATTCTGCATATAAGCCATAATCTTTCAAGTTCAAGTCATTCATCTTCAATTTTCGTCACTTGTTATGCCCTGCGACGCTACTACGAGAACCTCAACTGATCATATAAACACAAGACCACCTAGCGAACATTGTGGGACCATTCTTGCCCAGCCCAGCCGCATCTAACCCATGATTTCATCGCCTTTTCTACCAGACTAAAGCAGTCTTCCCCAGACCGCATATCGTTTGATCGCAGCCATCTCACTCAATCACACCCTAGGTTTAATAACAGCTTATAACATGCCGTCTACATTTCACCAATTACCGTTTTCCAAACCCATATAACCCTCCACACTCCCTGCACTCCACAATGTCCATTCTCCCCGGCCTCACTGACCACCCATCCGTCCAAAGCAACCAACACCAGTCCCCCTCGCCTTTCCTGCAGCGATTGCTAAACCCTTAAACTGGTGCACCCTCCGGCGGTCCCACCCCCTTCTCCGGGTCCAAGGTTACTCAAACCCACGGAAAACCAACACACCAAACTGCCTCGTCACCCATCAGCCTCCTTCTCCCCTTCCCTCCCATCCTATTGATCCTTCTACAAGCCGATCGCCATATGAATTGCTCCGCTGCACCTCCATATGAACAGTCAACCCCGTCACGAGAGCCTCACACACCCGAATCCTGCTCTCCGCCCAGGGCTCATCCCCCTGCCTTTTCGTTCCCGTTTTGGGCAAAAGCGTGTACGCGTCGACCCCGGACTTCCCGGAACCTTGATCCACGGAATACTACCTCGCCATCAAATACCTTACCTAAGAGCTGACCCCGTCCTCGTACCGCCTCACTACCAAACCCCATGAACCCACGGGAGACCAGTCTTGCGCTCGCCCCCTCTTCTCGGCACCTTTCAGCTCCCGGAGGGCCTTGAGATGCGACGGCCCGGGTTCCCGGGAGAGTCGAACCTCCCATTCCTACCCAAAAACATCGTCTCCCTATTTTACAACGGCCCCCTCCTCCATGCCGTTGCTATTCGGCCAGCACACCCTTCCACTCCTCCGCCAGGCCATGTAACCACGGAGCCGCAAGCACCGTCCCTCCACACCCTGTTCGAAAGAAGGAAGCCAAAGAAAAGAGTAGAAAAATGCGGGAAAAAAAGCACCATCTCCTTTGCTTTCTCTCCGAATGCCCATCTAAACCGTCCCGTCCCGTTCTGCGATACCAGAGGCCTCAATGCTGATATACTGAATGCATGCGTGCGTGCGTGTATCCCACCGCCACCAGAAGCCCCGGGTCGCAACCAGGCAAACAGGTGCGCGCGCGCGCGCGCGCGCGCATGCCAATTCCCTCTCTCGTACCCACGCCGAGCTCCCCCGCCCCCTCGGCATCTGCCATCCCGCCCCGCCGAGGGCGTGACTTCCCCAGACGCCACACACCTCACGCGGTGGTCATGACCTGCGCGACTTTCTTCACCAATCGGCATGCCAAGGCTGGTGGATGCACGGGAGGCAGAGCTCACGTCTCCCATGCCGCCGCCTCTGCTCTTGCGCCGATGACATACATACCTGAACCAACATATCGTCCCTGGACTCAACGCCAGACGAAACCCCTTGATACGTACGATAAAGTCTTGGCCGGCAGACTGGAGAAAGTGAAGAATGCCAGACGCGCAAGACGATCGGATCCGTGTGAAGCGCCATTGCGCCAGGTTCTCACGCGACACGTCGATAAAGCCATTATGTAGTGTAGGGCGTGCCCTACATGGATAGCACATATTCATGGTCTTTTTGTTTCATTGTTTATGACAGGCTCTGGTCAGCGTGTACTCGAGTCTGCGAACTCTTGAAATAAGCTCAAATCCCCTCAAGCGGGCCATATCAAGGCAGACGAGATGCCCCGTATCGAGACCCGTCGCTCAGCGACCAAGAATAGTAAAATCTCCCCCATCTGGAAGACCGAAGTCTCCTGCCTCATCCCAGGAAAGTCATGGCCCCAAGAGGCACGACCCCTACATGCCTGTTCATCTTACACAACCCCTTGGAAAGCACCTGTACCTTAAACTCCTGCGCATGCTAGATCGTTCCATCGTCAAGGGCCCATACCCGGAAGTGCCGTTGCCATCCTGATAATCTTTTCTCTGTCCTTCTCTAAATGTTGACTACCGTCCCCCGAGTTCTCTGATCCGGTTTCAGAAGAAAATTGTATCCAGTCAAAGAGGTATCATGCTGTCAAGAAATGGTCGCGGCCTCGGCCTAGGAAGCGGAGGCCGGAAAGAAGTTGTTTATATTGTCCAGAAGTTCGTTACTGTGCCGCTCCGGTGCCGCTAAAAAAGAAATCAAGCTCACTGCCGGGACCTCGCGCAAACTGGTGCTCATTCTCCGCAAGCTGTTCCAGTAGACTCAGGAAGGGGTCCTTCTCCTCGCCCGGACCAGTGCCCGTACTGCCGTTGTTGCTCTTTGTTCCTGGACTAGGCGCGGCAACCCCCGTCACTTTGTTACCTCCTTCATCGCCGTGCCAGGCCGCTGGACTCCCAAACGCGTTCGTGGGCAGGCCGCCAAACATGGGATCGTAGCTGCCTCCTCCCTCGCTGTTCCCGCTTGGCCCAGGAGTAGCGAAGCTAAACTGCGGGGAGAAGGCGGTCGAGGAAAGCGCAGGCACGTTCCCTTGATGATGAGGTTGGTGTCCGAGTGAGAACCCAGCTGCTGCCGCCGCTGCAACAGCCGCATTGTTGGCTGCCGCCTCGTCATAATGGCCATGAGATACAGGCATTGAAGGATGCTCCATCACCTCGGGGTGCGGAGGCAGCGACGTGGGTGTGGCAAGCAGTCCTGGGGAGGGGTGGGCGGCCATCGTGGGGGTCGGATGAGAGAACGAATGTCGAGCATGAGACGGCGTCGGCAGGCCGTGGGGAGGTGCCATGCTGGTGGTGCTAAGCGGCGAGAGAACTTTGGCATCTGGGCGCTTCCGGCCGGACGGAGCTGTGTTCTTTCGCTTTAGGTTGGGTCGCTCCATTTCATGCATACTGTTTGCGCGAGGCGCGTAGAGGTCATGACCCGTGTACGTATCCGTAGTGAAGTCAACAACGACATCAGAAAGGCTCAGGTTCGCTGCGTCAAAGTTGAAGGTCTGCCCGCCAGGTCCGCCAATGTTTGAATATCGATCAAAGAAATCCTCGAGATGGAATGCTGGAGAATACCGCATAGGGTTGTTTGCGAGGCTTTTAGCCAGCTCCGAGTGCGCGTTGTAGATGCCCTGGAGCGTTTCTCTCTGATGCTGGACGCTTGCCCAAGCATATCGCAGCTCGCTCAGTTGTTGCATTTCCCGAGACAGGAAATCCGCCGACATGCCGAAAACAGTCGAATCGCCGCTGCCATTCTTGTTGTAATGGGCACCGTGGATATGAACTGTGCCGGCGGTGCATATACAATATCCCACAAAGGCCGGCCATTCGATTGTGCCGGTCTGCTTTCCAAGCTCCACCAGTTCGGAGATCGCGTTCGCGTGCAGGAAGCACATGTTCGTTGCCTCAATTTGCCAAGATTGGTGCTGTCCGGTTCCGGCAAGCTCGGCCAGGTCGATCGGTAGGAAAGGTCGGTAGATGAGGCAGTGAATGAGGTGGTATATAAGCTTGCTCAGCACCAAAATCGTTGAGTCGGGTTGACCGAACAACGTGTCAAGACTTGAGAAGACGTCCTCAGTACCAGAAGCCCAAATATCCAAGTCTTGGCGGATTTTGGACAGATTCGATAGCGAGTGCCATGGGAAGTGAGAGTCGCCCTTTACACCTCCCGCTGCCAGGTAACGGTTCGTGATGCCAAGAATACGGCTGATATCAATGAGCATACCTGTACTCCCTTGCGACTTCTTACCGCTGCCCTGAAGGAACTGCAGGTTGGATCCGGATTGGAAGAACTCTCCGTCAATCGGGGGCACGGTAGGGTTAGGCGACCAACACGGCAACCGGAGGAGAATGGTCTTGTCACCGATGAGAGAGGGGCGTTTCGAACCGCATGCGAGAAACCGGTCCAGTAGATAACACGTCCAGAAAAGTCTCCGCCTCATTTCTCGCTCGACGGGCGTGACCCGGGCGTTGTTGTCCAACTCGCGGTGAGTCTCAAGAGCCATTGCCATACCCACTGCATTGGCTTGTGTCTGTTAGCTAAAGCTTCGATATTGATGATCCACCCACTTACTCATCAGCATGTAGGCTTTCTTGCCCTTGCCTGCTGCAGTGAAGGCAATGACGAGCAGAAGTAGGGCCTGCAGGGCGTCAACTGAAGGCTCATCTGTGTTGATCTCAGCCCTGGCGCGTGACGCGAACTCTTCGCTAAGTTGGACGGCTGATTGATATCCACTAGGATGGGGTGTATATCTTTCCAACAGGTTAGCAACCTCTCTCAGTCATCGGAGACATCTTTCTTGCCTCGCCGCAACGGCGTATATGCCGTGAACCAAGTAATTTGGCAGTTGGTTTAGCTGAAGCCGTTGCCGAACGGAAGATTCGTCCAAGATGTGGTATGGCTTGGAGTGAAATCTTGTGAAGTATGTGTCCAGTAATGCATCGGGCTGAACGCTGGGCGGCGAAGGCTCACTGGTAGCGTTAGGTTAGCGAACGTGACTCCTCCTAGCAGTGTGACCTACCTCGCTGGGGCAGGCGAATAGACGGCTGATTCATCGGCGTCTATTTTGGTGTCCAGTGCCAGACGTTTAGGATTGGGGTTTGGGTCGTCCTCCGGGCTGTCTTCTAGTCGCGAAGCGTCTTCATCCTTGATACCTGCTGTGGTCGGAGTAGTCGGAGTCTTTTCCCCTGCATTTTTCTCCTTCAACTTTGCCTCCAGACCATCCACTCTCTTCAGGAGCGCCTCCAGGACATCCGTCTTGGGCCCACGCTTCTTAGGTACGGCATCTGAAGACAGAAATGGGACACTCGTCAGTCGCCAACACCTTTTCTGACGCTATGGTCCGATTGGCATGGGTAGGAGGGGCTTTCTGCTCACCGTATACGCAAGGGCATTGAAAAACCTGGCAAGCCTCGCATGATGGGCGTAGCCGATTACATTTGATCTGGTCGTTGAGTTGAGTTAGACATCGGTTCATGCGTGGCAGAGAAACCTCCCTTGGGCTCGGTACCAAGAGAGGTACTCATGCTGTCTCACCTTGCGCTTGCGGCATGACTTGCAGTTCATGGATTCCCGAGGTTCATTGCTTAGCCGCCGGGTCGGTAGGCGCTCGATACCGACTTGTGGACGGGACATGGCCACAGGGTGAACTCCAGGAGGCGGTATTCCGTTCATTGGTTCGTAGACAGATGTCGACATTATCCAAATACCTCAGATGCTGTGGGATAGGAACAATCTTGAAGTCGTGACGGAATTCGGCACGGCACCGACCGATGTGGCGAGCAATGCACTTGGTTTCAGCAAGCTGAGTAGCTTAGCGTGGGCTCCTTCGCAGACAGTTGCGTCGTTCACGACATGTCGAGGCAGCTTCAGTTGGGCGTGCGAGTCGTCTGGCCAGTATAGACCAAGAGTGTGTGACTGGGTGAGGTCTGTGGGGAAGTGCAGAGGCACAGAAACCAGAAAAAAGAAGCCGGGCTAGCGAGACGGCATCGGGGACCGGTGAAGTTATGAAGTAAGGAAAGGCAAAGAGGTTGCCAGGCCTGGCCTAGTAGGTGAAATGAAGACTGCCCCTCCCCCCAGCAGTGCAGTCCGTCTAGGAGCAGGTAGACATGTGGAGGTGGCTAGTGCATATGACTAGGGTGTGTTCGTCTCTCGTCGCCCTGCCCTGGGAAGCAGTTCGGATGCATCAAGCAAAAGCAGCAGGGGGATTGGAAGGGAACAGTTACAAAACCGGGGGCAGAGATTGACAAGGACTTCGAACCCAATCAAGGCAGACGAGAAGAGGAGGTTGCACAGAGGGGGGCAGAAAAAAGAAGTAGGGCAGCCGGGGGTCGTAGCAGAGCGCACTAGCATGTCGAGAGACGTTCGAGGACGTCTGCTGGTCAGGCCTGGATCACCTCGGAATGGGATGACTGTGTGAATGCGAGTGAATCAGTGAGCAGGTGAGTGCTGAGCAAGGTATCGATCGGGGTGGGCAGCCAGCAGAGCAGGCGACGAGGTATTGTGCGTTCTCCGGATCAAGGTACCTAGGTGGAGGAGGAGCGGAGGAAGAGAGAGAGGGCCTGAGGAGAATGAGGAGAAGGGGAGCCCCCCCCCTCAAGGAAAGGGCCGAGGAACGTGTGAGCGCCTTGAGAGGGACTCGGGGGAGAAGAGGTGGGTACGATGTTGGGGAAAGATGGGGCAAGCTGCTGCTTCGGCAGCGTGGAGGCCGGGGTCTGGGGGGTAAGTCGAGAGGCTTGTCTTATTTTGTCATAGGTCTCGATGCGACTGGGGAGCCGGGCTTTTGCTGGCAGGCTGGGATGATGGATGTTGGGGTTGCCGCCGACCAGCCCTTGTCCCCATTCCCTTCTGCCTTTCGTCGTGCCCCGGATGAGGGATCCATTCATCAAAGGAGAGGATCCGCCGTAAACTGCCTTTGTACCCGGCGGCACTGCAGCACTCTCCGAGTACGCAGCCCGGTACTAGGCCTTGGAAGCTACACCTCAGAAATGCTCAGAAACGCCTTCCATACGATGGCCAGCCATCGAGGCCTGCCCAACAAAACCCGCTAAGACGACGGAATGGGACGTCGTTGGTCGATCCTGAAGACCCTGCTTGAAGAGGCCCAGCCGACCTGGCCCGGTTTCGACTCACACAAAAGACAGAGAGTGTCGGCAGCAGGTGAGAGTGGCAATGGAACAGGGAGAGAAAGCCAAAATCAAAGAAAATCCTCCTGGGCATTACCCGAAAGTCTGAGGAGAGCGAGTCGCGGCAAGCCCAAAAGCAGAGCCGGACAAGGACAGGGCTGATGTAGCCCGTCGTTGCCTTCAACCTTCTTTCTGTACATAAAACAAGCTCCACCACAGGTACCGGGGAATAGTAACTCCAACAGAAAGGAGAAAGAAGAAGAATAAACGGGAACGAAAAAAAAAAAAAGAAGGAGGATGAAACTACCGGTATCCGACAAGGTGCGCCAACACTGGGGCCCGGTAGAGCAACGAACTATTGCAAGGTGACGGCCGACCTCCCTCTTCGAGACGGGACAGCTGCAGACTCGCGTGGCTAAAAACTGTGATGTACCTGCTTTGTGGCGTCGGCGTCGTTTCTTCTCGTCTCACACGACCCGAGATACATGGGAGGACGAAAAATGAACCCAGACAACCAGGGTCCAAGTCAAGTTGGAGGGATGTGTGGAGTCGTGAAGAGATGAAAAGCGAGCTTGTGAGCAGGCGCAATACATGCCGTCACCGCAGCGCACCTCTGCAGCGCACTCTCTAATGAGGAGGGATGCAAGATAGACAGGTCGCCTTTCCCAGATGGGCCAGACCAGCAGCAGACCATCTCAGACGGTAGGGGGTCAGATGTGATATGATGCCTGAGGACAAGCGATATTGGCTCGGGTTGGGCGTGTTTTGCTCGGGCGGTTGAAGTTGGGCTTGGTTTCGAGAACTGACGAAGCCGGGTTGCAGTGACAGTGCTACCTAGGAGACCTCGCTTGGAAAGGAAAGGAAAGAAAGAAGGTAGAGCGAGGATTCACGCGCTATCTCCGACGTCGTTGCTGCTGCTGGGGGAGGGGGGGGGGGGGGGAGCAGAAGCTCCCCCATGACAAACTCACCAAGTGAACCACTGCGGCTTCTCACAGTTTCCACGCCTCCCGGCGGCGCCTACGGTGCGTGTCGAAGGAGTGGAGCTGGAAATGCGTGAAATGGAAGTCTCCCCAGTACCCGTGGAGAACCAGCACCAGGGACCAGTCCAGGGACGAGGTCGATGCCCGGCATGGCGACGCGGCAAGCGGACACTGTGAGTGTGATTGTGTAATAGTGATGATGGGGTTTTGCAACAGTTCAATCCAATGGGGCGTAATTGCAACCAAGTCAAGCAGTCGGCTCGGGTCGGGGGAGCTTGCGCCTGCTAAGCCAAAAAAGGAAATAAGAAATAAAAGTATAAATGATATGTGAGATACATGGAATACGCTGTTGTTAACGGCATTGGCACTGGCATTGGTGTTGCTTTCTCAGTTCTCCAGGGTCGACCTTGAAACTCTATCGATGAGCCGAAGGTTGGAAGGACAGCCCAGGGCAAGATGCCATGTGGATGGAGGACGAAGGAACGAACAGGCCGATACCTACTCCTACTCCAATAAAAGGTACGTCGTGTCCTGTCTGTACCTTTGATCCTCCAAGAGCTTCCATGTCCATAAGCGACGGTCAGATTTGCCCTGCGTTTGTACTCTGACCGCGCCATGTGCCTACCTTACGTACCCACTATCCAGGGCGGTTGGGATGCAAGATGAAAATCGGTTCACAGACGTGCTGGCGGCTTTCACGGGGGTCAACATAAGGTGCGCGGGAAGTTACCGAGTCCCGAGTCAACGGCAAGCCGCAGCATGGCCTGCCCGAGCAGCAAATCGATATCGCCGCCCCGTTTCTGCCTGCACCTTCGTTTCGTTGCCTCCCTGCCAATGGGGGTTTTTGTCTAATATCAAGCACATACAATGTCCGATGAAAGGTAGGTTCCAGACGATAATCCACCCAGCAAAGTTTCGTTGACCCAGTGCGATGGGCATGGGAAGGCGGAGTTGGATCCAGGACAATACACCGACTTCGGCTTTGGTCCTCAGCTTGATCATGGACGTTGACATGATCCCGGCGGCCTCGTCAGAGTTCTAGAGTGCCGATACTGAGCCAATTCCAACCTGACCCTGTCCAGTCGCATTCCCACCGGGATTGGTCAGCCACAGATGAACTTTACCCCTACCTCCCCTGCGACTGGGCAGACCCGAGCTGATCAGGGACTTTGTAATTTGGATAGCTCCGTATTCTTTCCGTACCCCATGGACATCCGTCGACTCCTCGGCTGACTCGACATGACAAGCTAGGGGTGGCCTTCGGAAGACTCAAACCGCACGAGTCTTGCTGACCGGTATGGAGTTCATTCATCAATGCCCTCGCCATAGCCTCGAGTAAGCAGCATAGCGCTAGGTACTCGTCCAGATCTAGCTGAGGGCACATGGTGATCTTTTTACCAACTCCACAAACCCTAAGGCACGCAACACCCGTTCCGCCCGCATAGCAAGCAGAGAGCATGACTCCGCAACTCACCATAACCTCGTAAATATGGGTCGTTTCTCGAAAAGACCTATCCACATCTCATTCATTAAACTTCCTCACTTGCACCTGTTGCCTGCGAGAGGACGTTGAGCAATATGCAACTGCCCACTACAGCTGTAACCTGTATTGGATATATCTATTGGCGTTTGACAAGCTAATCAACACGTGGGCCGCGCATGCCTCAACTTTCCGCCACGCCGTGTTCTCGACCCGCCCTGACTTGCTTCTGGCCCAAGCTTCTGCTCGTCGACCACGCTACGAAGAATGCAGTACCCGGAACTCGCCTGGCTGGTCGATCCCACAGCATCCAAAGCAAGGCAGAAAATTAGGTATGCAACTCGCTGTTGGCCTTCCACGAACATCTGATGCCCTTGGAGCGGTACTCAAGAATAATATTGTGCCACTCCGTACCACCCATGCAATGTGTAGGGCCACGCACTGACATAGAGGAGCCCAGTTGATGGGTGTCTTAGCGACCCAGGGCGGCACCCGTCGAGGCCGGTACTTGTCCAAATTACATACATAGCATGCATGCACTTCCCCAGAACTCCCTGGCAGACGTTTAATTACTGTATGACATCCCATCAAACAGGCTTGCCACGACGACAAAAAGCAAACGCCAATGGGCAGCAGGACCAGCCGTTCTCCAGCAAGCTGAGACGGAACCCGTTTGGATCGCTGGTGTCGGCAGTTGAACAATTTTGGGACGAACTTGAACATTCAAGCACCAAAGTGCCATGCCATGCGCTCCTGTCGATGCTCCGCCAGATCGATGACATGAACGGGAACCATCGGGCTCTGCTATCTTGCAACCTAGATCCCCGGCATGCCGTCATCGTCCGGCTTCCGCCATCCTGCCCGTTTGAGACGATGCTCCCGGCAAAGGCGCCCCGTGAGACCTTGCCATGTTACTTCGCTCGCCAGCTGGGAGTACTCGCAGGGGCGAAGACCTAGACTTGGAAATACGAAAACGGATATCCAGCACTGACGTTGGCGGAAAAGGAGACACGGGAAAGTGATGGATTCCCCTGTCATGGGTCCTCGGACTTGGGTGCCAGACCATTGTGTCGGACCCTGCTGGTCAAGCCGGCACTCACCGGACCGCCAAGATCGGGCCATCTAATCAGTCCATCAGTAGGGATGTCCTTGGCGCAGCCTTGCCGTGCCTGCATCATGGCATTTCTTTCTATGGTGTGGCTTCCTACAAGTTCGTGCGTAGGCTCTGCTGTTGGTGTTTGGGGCGAGCACTGGATTGATTAGTTCCAGGACCCCCGCCTGGCAACCTTTAGCACCGAGATCAAAGGCCGGTCCGTCAAACAAGACCATGCTGTGTCAGTGTCAGATCTCGAAGAGATGCAGTCAAACATGAGAGAAGCGAAAGAAGAAAGGACGAGCAGCATGCGTGACCTCTCGGCACACCAGGTCTAATTTGGCGTTTCACCCCGTCCTCATCCTCCACCGTTTAAGCATGAGCAAGTCTGTTATAGGTGAAAATTCATCAAGTACCGGTTGCTAATGACGAGCGCGGCATGCCCAGGTTAGGCCTGTTGCCCATTCGTAAAGATTGCCTTTCTGAGTTGGCGGCATTCGATCCTTGGATCCCGCACCTTTCAGCTGCAGAGAACACCCATATTGCCTCTCTGTGCCTAGGTATGGTGGGAAAGGGGGGAATGGGTCATTGACGAGGGAAAATAGATGGGATGAAATAGAATCCTTGTACGAGCTACCTCAATCAAGCCAGGTTGCGCGCCAGGGGGCCGGCGGACGGGTTGGAAAGGACTCTGTAACGGAGCAGGGGTGTTGTGAAAGTGTGCGGCCAGACCTCGATGACCCAGGCGGCAGGTGACATGCCTCGATCCGTGTAAGCGCAGTACAGTGCGGCACGGGCGATGTCCTCATGCACATCTGCAGTCTTTCCAATCTTCATTGGATCTGCTCGGGCCCGTCGCTCTCGATGTCCGATGCTTGGCGGCCCCAGGCCACAGCTTGTGACAAGCGGGCTGCTGTCCTTTGGTTGTAGGAGCTCACTCTCCCACGCACCCTCCTCCGGCCTGCCCTTGTTGCTTCTGTCCAGGATTCTGACAATTGCTGATTGACGACATGCTGTGGTATCTACCGTCATCGTTGCGGGCGGCGTGCGCTGTCAGAATGTTGCACAATAGGAAGGACGCTTCGGGATCGACCCAGACTTGGTTCGAGGCTCCTACCCGTGCCCTGCGCAGCTACTCGATTAGCATGTTTAAATCCGTTTCCCGAGATAACGTCTGGGCACCCTCTCCTGGGTACACAAGCCGTGAGGAACTGAACCACTCTTTCTGCTGTCGACATCCAACAGCAACAGCATCGCGAAAAGTGCTTGCAGCTTTGCTTCAAGATAACACCACTACACCCTGCTCTATCCTTTACCCCTCCAGATGCTGTTCCATTGTCTCACATTTTAGCCCTCGGTCGAGACCGTGGCACGTCTCTCAGGCAACCCATTGCGCATGGAAAAGGAATCTCACCCGTCCTCAATCCAACCCAACCCAGCCATAGGGATACGGCTGGTGTCTGCTCTTCTCGGCCCCGAACCACTGGCTCTCCTTCTATCCACCATCTATCCCATCCATCCGTCCATCCATCTATGGTCAGGTCCCTTACTTCTCTCCTTGGTTCCCAGGCAGCAAGTCCGGCCTGTCCGACTGCTTACCGTAGGAATTCGCACCACATGGCAGCCAGATGTGGTGAATGCTCGGCGGTGATCCCGGTTTGCCAACACTCAGTCGCGCAAGGAGGGGCGGCTCGGGACCAGAGAGATCTTGGGAGGGCGGCAAAGCACAGGGACAGGCACACGCACACAAGAAGCACAGGCAAAAAGAAAACACCAAAGGCGCATCACCAAAGCATCACTTCTCCGTTGAAAAGAAGGGTTGGGGGAGAGTATGCCACACCATCAGCCTCCGGCCGAAGGGGAGCGGGGAACTGTGCTGATCGATGCGGAGAAGTTTTCTGCTTTGGTCTCCTTGCTGGTGCAATCCGTCACGCCTAATGCCAAGATCGTCTCAACTCACCCTTGGAGCCGGGGGAGGGGTGTTCATTCGATGTGGCAAGGAAGTACTCTCTGTATTGGTGGTGACAAGTCGAATTCTTCCCCAAACCCAGCAGACGAAGGTCACCTACGACGATAGACGAGATTTCGAAGATCAATATTCTTACTGAACCTCCCTCGACGTCGACGACAATGGCACCTGCTGGTTGCCGCTCGAATCAGAGCGTCTGCTTAGCAGATCGAAGATGCTGGCCAGTGTCGAGTAGGACCGAAGCAAGCCACTCGTAGCCACATCCTTCTGCTTTCGCTCGACAGCTAACGCCCTGGTCCAGGGCGTCCCTAGAATGCTCAGTAATACGCCACATCAATCATTACGCAGCAGAGTCATGGCCTCTCTATCCTTCCCTGCGTTCGTTAGGCACCCAAAGATGTACGTGCGCTGCGTCTCGGTCTCAACTATGTTGTTGTCAGTGTCAAGTCGTTACAGTTGCCTTCCGATATATTGGCTGCCTCCCTCTCCGTCATCGAGGATAAATTCTTTATCTACGTGAGGGCACGCGTCGATGAGATCAGGCAGGCAGCTCGGTTGGTCTGCCGGTCGTCGCGTGGATCCCTACTCAGGGGTGGACACCTCGACGCCCGGGATGCCATACACATATCACTCGAGTACTATGGTACCAGGCCAAAGTCTTTTACCCCTGTCAGGTATCTTGTGGCTTGCAAGCAGGCAGATCTAAGCACTGGTACTTCGCACACTTAGGTGACTGTTCAGCCAGTTGGGTTGTGATTCCTCGCTGGCTGTGGGGTCAAATCCAAGAACTACCTGTTGTGGGTAAAAGACTTACCCATCACACCATAGTACTTCTTGGGGCTACGGTCGTCGAGCTATGCGCCTGACAGAAGCGCCGAGTAGCATGTTGTCACAGCCGAACTCATTGTTCGCAAGCCGTGGACGAAGAGTAAGCTGCCCCCGCACTTGTACAGCTGACTTCCAAAGACCTTACCCCTCATGCACTCTAGAACCGAGCAGCGACCAAACTTCCGTTTGTGCTGGCAGGTCGAGAGCCCGACGCAGGCCGGTGCATGACAGCAGCCAAACATACCGACTGGGAACCGCGGGACCCTAAGGGAGCAGCCGGATACATGCTGTCCATGCTGCTTCGCTTCAGGTCCGAGACCGATTGCATGCATGCAACCACGACGTCAGACGGCCACTCACGTCGTGCGACAGCTTTTGCGCTACTGCACCGAGGCGAAAAGAACAACGGCCATATTCTCCAGATTTGGGGGCCAATGTCCATGCTTCCTAGCACTGACCACACAAACGCCAGAGGCGGCTGGGGAGAGCAGGGTTCCGCGAAAGAAATTCGCGTTACACGTGGTCGCCGTGTCTGTCTCCTGCAACGCACGGGTCAGGCTAGCTATCCGGACTCTTGAGCTACCATTTCTTAAGACGCCAACTATGGAAAGCATTGTTCGAGAAGAGATCGCCAACCATTATAGGATGTCAGTTAAGATCGGTTGCCGAGAAAAGCTTTGACTCTGCATCTCGCCTTGTGCACACCGACCAGCAACGTAGGGGTAATCCTCGAAGAAAACAAGACAAAGCTAGCGCAGCAACCCCCATCGATTGCAAGAGTTGGCACCGTGGACGCAACCCCCCCGATCTCGAGATTGATGTATCCAGGTACCTACTCGAAAAGAGCGGGACTGCTCCGATGAAGGGCTTTACCAGGTAGCTCAAGTGACGGAGATCCATTGCCTCATTAGAACCACCGTCGGCCGCTTCCTCGTCGACCATACACCCATCGCTCTGCCGGTGTTGCATTCATATGCTGAGTGCCTTGCGGGGGCCCTAGACACTGTGGACAACAACGGTCTTCTTGTTCGCGCTTGCTCTGCAAGTCCTCAATCGTAAATTCCCTCGAGCCCGCCGGTCTCGGCTCCGGTGTCAGCCATCCAATCTTAGAAAGACAAACCCGCATCTAATCTCTAGACCTTGCTGGTTCCTCATCAAAGCGGCTCGGCAGCGTCTGCGCAAGTCCGAGATTCTGACACGAACTTGACAGTCCCTTGCCCGGCGGGAGGACCGTCACAGTGTGACGGGAGACAACACTCGTATCGCCAAGCAACGACTGCCCTCCTACACCCACACAACTGCCGCAACCCGGACGAGAGGAAACTGCAGCCATGTCCGATATAACCACTTCCTTGCAAATATCACACCAACGAAAAAGGACCTGGAGCTAATGGTGCGGTCTCAGCTGATGTCACCTACCACTCTCAGCAATCTCTTACCCTCCCACGCTCCTTGGGGCATCCTGAAGATCCTCGCGCCGGCTCACCAACCGAGAATCTATATCACTCTCAGTTATCAGCCAGGCATGAAACTGCGCTGATCCTTGGTCTTTCGGCTCTGAAAGACAGCCGGACCGGCGGGAACGCCCAAGATTGCCCTATGACGGTGCATCGAGCCTTTCAGAGCGGTTTGAGCGGCGCAACGTTGTTGCCCTGATTTGAAGCCAACGTCGAGTTGTCAGTTAATTTATGTCCTACAGGCACTAGCTCAGAGGGGTGCCTTCTTATGCTCTCTGCATGCGTATCTCGGTATCCGGGGTCGAGGAGTCACTTCAAGACTCTCAAACCCCTGTCGATGGCGGCCAGAATCACGCCGTTGCAACCAATCCACTGCCACGGTAGTGATAGATATGGCTTGCCTGCCTCTGCCTTAATTTCTTTCTGTGGCGAGGTTTCCGTTTCCATGGGGGATTTCCAAAGCCAGGACAGTGCCCACGTTGTCATTGCCCAAACTTCCGGGAGGTCTGGGGTTTGTCAAGGACGGACCAGGCTCTGCTCATAGCTCACCGCCAATTCGCGCCTATGGGCAACGGTATCCAACACCGCAATCCTTCGATACTGAAGGCCGCATGAGACCATACCTCTGTAGATTTCTCTCGCCTCAAAAGTTACCTTGCACTCTGTGTTTAAGCTTATGGGCGGCTAGGCGCGCACCCGTCCCACATCTCTTGCACCAAGTCAGACTCGTCGCCCTCGATTTACGGGCCTTTGACAGCCGTGCCAATCATTTTCATGGACCTCGCAGATGTTGGGGAATTTGGAGAACGAAGCCGACCACCCTCTTCTGAGTCAAGACCTCTCTTTGAAGCTGGGGTCGAAAGGACACCAGCGATTCGTGACTCCGCTCCGTTCATCTCCCCACACTCCTCCACACATCCACCACTTCTGCAGGTCTCGAACCCTGATTTCGTACAGGCTACCCATAACAACGCTCGTACCCCGCGACACCTGACCATCAAGAAATGCCGGCCCGACACGCCATTGTTCGTGGCAGACACTGAGCCCCCAGAGGCAGGGCAACACAGTCTTGACCCAATACGGGCAAACACGGGGGCTAACGTCCCGTGCAACGACGACGCCTCGCGCTCATCTATAGCGAATAGCGAGTCATCATCAACGGGCTTGACAGCACCCTCTCCTTCCATGTTCATGGTCATTCTACTCGAGGCATGCCTGCAAAGCTACCGATCATGTTCTGAGCTGCATTTCCGGGGCTAGCTGAGGAGCAACTTACTGGCAAACGCCACCAGAGAAGGTGGCACATTTGCATATCAGCCTGCATTGACTGTTTAATCGACATCGTCACTCTGCCCCAGTGTGGGTAGTTTGACGAAGCCGAGAAGTGGCTGGATGATCTGGGCGTTCCGCATCGCCATGCGCGCTGGGTAGGACAACGTCCTGAACCATGTCTCGGCTCGTTTACAACCTGGTACATGAATGGCATATCCAGCGGTCAAACCAGCATATGCATATGCGCCATGCTGTGGAAGTTCGACGTACGCTCCACAAGAGAGCATTTTCGAGGCGCGCTCTTCTTGCCTTGTGGCACGTCAAAAACATCATTGTGACGGGAGCCGACTTCTCGTAAGAAGCACAGGAAAGCCAATCAGCTAACTTTGACGAAAGATGGTTCACCCTTTCATTTCTTTTACAAGAGGCCGCATTGGACTCGCAATCAACTCTCTCTTTGTTCATCTCCCGGCCTCCAGCTGTGGGACAAACTCGAAGCCACCCCTGCCCTCCGTCACAAACCTTCCGGGGCTGTCGGGACGTCTCAAGGCGCCGTTGTCACCCTCGTCGAAGTTTGCGCCCCCTCGCCCGAATCATCGCGGCCATTGCCCTCCCCTCATTCGTCGTCCCAGAGCTACAATGCGTTGCCGATCGGCTCGACAGGCCCAGCCCGGGAGACGGACGGCCTGGTCCTGCTTTCCCGCCCAACCTTGACGAGGTTTCCCTCTTTGGGGAAATTTACGATCCACGCACTGTCACATTCATCTGGGCTGTGGAAAGAGCTGAGATTATGGATGGGCCGGTTCGGTGCTGCAACTCCTCACCCTGCTGACTTTTTCAGCTGGAGATGAACCTTGAAATGGGAGCATGGAGATGGATCTCCCGCCCGTTTGAAGGCTAAGGATAGCTAGTGGGATATATTTAGCCCCTAGCCTGCTTACTGGGCGAGTGCTCTCACAGATCCCGTCGTCTTCTCGTATCGACGTTGCGATTGTCTTCTACTGACATGTAGTACGTCACCCCTTAAGCAGTAATTGCCGCCGCATGCTTTACGCAAGGCCGCAGCGCCTTGACAACGATTTCCGAGTACCGTCTTGCAAGAAGACAAAGGGGTCTGCTGACGGAGTTTTCTTCATTGGCGCACTGTTGGTTCCAAGTCGTTTGCTGTCCGTCACGCAAAGCAATAAGCAGCTCGTTTCTCCGATGTTTTCTCCTCATATGACTATCCCAGATTGCAATTTCCAAGCATCCTTTCCCGGAACGGATACGATGTAGACCCCGAGGGTGTTCACTCGAGGCCAGCGTTGCTCTCCAGCCTTCATTTCGTGGAATGATTACACTATGCTGCGTCAGATGCGAACGAGTGATGCGGCTGTGCCAATGTCAGCCCCCAAATACGACGTCGTGGCTTGGGACGGATGCGAAGACCACGACATTTTGAGATGGCTACAGAGGAAATGGATTGTGGAGGGCTGCGCAGCGCTTCCACCGGGGCGATATGGCAAGAAGGGGGTGTGCGTCAAGACACCGACTACTCAGCATGATGCAGCTCACACATGGTTATTCTTTCGAGGTGGGTGGTTTCCGTCTGATAGAAGAACCGTCCCACACCGTGGTCTTCCAGCGTCGCAGAGACGGGGCGCTCTTGACGCGGTGAAGCAGCAAAAGAGTGGCGGAGGGGTCCTCGACGTATCAGGCAAACGACCCTGAGACCCCAAGACCCTGAGACTCCAAGAAACTCACGAGTGTCGATCTTCATAGACGGCGCAGGTACCATTCTGAAAGCCCGCCACCGGGCCGGAAAGGTGCCATAACAGGCCATGAAATCTGCGTGTGGTGATGCCCAGATTTCTGGCCACAAGTGATTCGGTACGACAGTCCAGGGTTCACCATTGTTGAGACATATCCGTGTCCAGAGTGAATTGCATTAATCGATACACAAAAGGGACCGCCCTCTCTAGAAGGCCGTCTACAGCCGCCGTCTGCTAACGCTGTCCGAGACCGCTATGGCTGTGAGAAAACCGCACGCAAAACGAAAGAAAAAAGATAATAAACCACCCCCCCGTGAAAGGACAATGGGACGTCCCGGGCCGGGGGTCCGTCCTCGCGCATTGGCTAGATGGAGCTAGATCTCGCAAATACTCCCTCCCCCTTGCGAATCGTCTCTCTCCTGCCCGATCGATAGATTCCCTTGTCCAAGTTGAACGCCGTACATGCAATGAATCATCTCCTTTCCTCGACGAGCCGTCCGTGCTAGAATAGAGTCAGGACGTTTCATCGGGGCCATATCCGCTTGCGCGCTCTCTCACCCTGACATCGGAAATGATGAGGGGGGCCGCAACCTCCGTCCTCCCATGTCCGGGGGAGGCCATGGAAATGCAGCTTGAATGCAGCTTCGAGCATGGCTCGATCGCTTCCTCCGTTCTCCGCACTGGGGTTGGCGGCCGATAGTGTGCCTTGGCCATCGTGGGAATCTCCACAGGCCTCCGCGTGACCTAGCTTTCCTGGGCCTGGAACTCGTCGGCTGCATCGCTTGTCGCCGCGTGTCGCCCCGTAATACCTGCCGCCCGCTCCGAGCTGCAAGCCTCCAGGGCGCCGTTGCGGAGCAGCCCGCGATCTGGGGCTCGCATCGCCGCCATTCTTTATCCGTAGCTATGCAGATATACCAATGGTCCCGTGAAAATGCGGAAGGGGGTTGAAGCTCAGATGTCTACGTCTGCTACACAACTCAGAACATGCCCCTGCCGCTTGCCAATCTGACAAAGCTGTAGGGCACGTTCTGGCCGACCAGCAGCCTGAGAGTCTCTACGGTCGTGAAGGCGGCCGTGTCGGCGACACCGTAGGCAGAGAAACCGGCCTGTTGAGCGATGAGGCCCGGGTCGCCGCCTTTCCTTGCACCTGAGGCCTCGGCAAGATCGAGGAAGACTTTTTTGAAATTGGACCCTCCCCGGACGTTTGCGCCAAACACACGGACGAGCATACCGACGAGATTGCTCTTTTCCGCCCCGAGGGCCGAGACGACCAGGAAAGGGGCTGCATCGTCGCCGACCGTCTGTGCCCTCTTGAGACTCTCGAGGCTATTGAACGGTTCAATGACGGGTCCATCGCGAGCCAGGGCTGGCGGTGTCCGGAAACCGACGGTATATATCTTGCCGATGCGGAGAGCCTTCAGGGCGTACATGACTGATGCGGCATCTTCGCCGGACGAGGCCAGAACGACGGCTGTCCGACCAAAGTACGCCGAAGGCGCCATGTCTCTGGTCAGCGTGCTGATGATGCCACGCCAACTGGCATTGTCCAGAATCAGGGATGTGTTTGGCGACAGAGCGGAAAAGTTCGACCCGAGATGGCCAAAAGAATCATGATGTCCATGGCGCGGACTCGACGGTATGGACGCCGGAGCAGAGGAGGCCGACGATGACGATCCCGACTTGACTATGATGGTGTCCACAGTTCCGATGAGCCGAGCAGCCTCGGTCAGTTCTGGGCCCTTGCCGCCGTTAAGCGACGCAAAGAACGAGCTGTGCTTCAGAAGGCTGTTCCACGACACCGGTGGGCTGAGATAGGCACCGCCAAAGTTCTTTTGGTTGCACCAGGCCTCCATGCTTGAAAAGTTGTTGGGCAAGCGCTCCACGACTGCGAAGTAATGTGGTAGGCCAAGCTCGTTGAAGCACTTCTCATAGAAAGGGGCTTGCGGTGTCGAACTTCGAAAAGCCGGGGTCGTGATGCCGTATATGCTCTTCTTGGGCAGCTGCCCGAGCAGGGCTAGAGCCGCGTTGATTTCCGAAGCGCTCATCTGGCCTGGAGCAGCGACTATTGGCAGCAGCGGGTGAGTGATGGGCGTGAAAACTCTGTTCAGAGTGCGAGAGAACTGGCCCGTCTCCCCCATGTTGACTCCCGAGAAAGGGGGCGAATCTGGGTAGTCTGCCCGCATCTTGGAGCGGAAGTATTCCAGCTCGAAGTTCTCGTTATGGTCATTGATAATGGCAATCATTTTTATGATGTCGGCGTACTTGCTCGATTCAACATAGACCTGCTCGGCATGGGACGAAGGCCATCTGAAGGTGCCAGAGAAATCGTGGAACGCAGACATGATCCGGCTGCTTCCTTTCTGCTCGTAGAGCTTCTTCCGGATAGCTTCAGGAAGCCATAGCTCCACGTCGATGTACTCGACACCCCATTGGATGGCTCGGTACAGATACTCGTAGTAGAGATCTGGGTTTTCCATCGGGAAGCGGCCGTTCTCCCTCGTACATCTAGTGGTGAAGATGATGGGGAGTTCCGTTCGCTGGCGCAGGAGCATCAGTTGCTGTCCGACGTAGCTGAGACTCGGGATGGCAGAGTATGTGCCGTCGCCAAGAGGCTCCTTGAGAAGATCAACTCGGATTTCCACCGCGTCGGCGCCTACAGTGAGAATGTCGATGTTTGGTAATGCAGCGCTGACGTCGGGGAACGTTGTGGAGATGAAGTAGGTCCGTGGCTTTGACATCAACGTCTCGTGGTGGTTGATCTGGCCTAGGGTGAAGGAGATGAATCTCGAGAGGTCCCGCCGGAAGAAAGGGGCTTCCGTGTACAGGAACTCGTAGTCGCACTGCGCCGAAAGAAAGACGTCCGGCGGCATCCCAAGGTTGACGCAGTGAGCGTTAATCGCCACGACAAGCTCCTTGTCGCGAGAGTTGATATCGTTCTTCGCATGCTCTGCCGGAATGCCCACCACAAGCCCTTGGTCGGCGGCGCTAACATCTTGGAATGCCGAACGGATGGCGTACGGTTTCCCCAGAACATCGGCGAAAACTGACACGATGTTGTCTTGGCCGTGGCCATAAACGATGACGACGATCCTAGTGTCTCCTCTCTGGGGGGGACTGCCGAACCTCGTGCCGGTTGTCACGGCAGGGCTGGCATTCCGGTCAACGTCCATCTCAACATCCTGGTTCCCAGAACCGTTCATACTCCGCGGGCGCGCGGGGTTGGGCCAGCCCCGAGCTGGTGAACCGATGCCATGGCGCTGCTTGATGATCCGTTGATTCCGAGTTGCGAGAACCGAGCAGCCACGCCAGGGACGGTGTACTGAGGTGGATAAGACGCAACGAACCCGCGATAAACCGCTCCCTCCCCTTCTCCTCCGTCAAGACGACTTGGATGATCGTGAGGAAGTATCGTGGCGGTGGTTAGCGGTGTTGGATATGTGAGGCCAAAGTCCCATGACAAGACGAACCGATAGTCCAAGCAGGATTATGGCAGTTCGAGGGACGAATGAAGAGAGATTCGAGGGATCACAGCGGGGATAGACGGCGTACTATGGTAGAGAGAGGGGGAATAGAGAGAGAGAGAGAGAGAGCAGGGCCAAGGCGTGTCAGGTGACCTGGTGGTGTTAGAGATATGCGCCGGGAAGCAGAAGCCGGTGGGGGTCGTCGTGAGGCTGGTGCATATGATGTGTCCTCGAGATCGGGGGCGCGATGTGCGCTGCGTGAGTAGCGACTGATAAGACGTAAGAGAAGCTCTGTGGGATTACTAGAGGACGATGACGCTGAGCAGAGCCCTACGGACCGGTTTGCTGGGGCCAGGTACTTTCTTCCACCAATTCGCGGGATGCTTTCGTGCGTCTCGACACAGGACTGGAGACTCGCGATTCCAAGGGTGGGCTGGGTCGTCTAATTGAAGCGCAGGCGGCAGGAATCTCGATTGATGCTCTGGTGATGGTGCTCCGGGGCCAGTCGCATGTGGTGCGCGAGTTGGACCGTGGGGGCAAGTTTGGTGTCAGCGCGGTCAGAGCAGCCAAGCACAAGGGAGCATATAGAGCTCAGATTGGCATCTTAGAAGCCGACTCTGAGTAGAAGGGCGTTTGCGCGGGCGTTGTCGCAATATGAGGAGTTGACGAGAAAAGTTGAGACGAACCGGCCGGTGGCACGGGAAGGATAGGGCCGCAGGCTGGTCAATAGGCACGCTTGGGCAAGGAAGTATTTCGCCGACAGGGAAGCTATGAGGCGGCGGCGGAGGCGCGGTAGCTTTGAGGGACAACACGGCGTCGTCGTGAGGGACAATGAGGATAGACAAGGTTCTCCTTCGTCCGTTTGAGTTCCTTGTGGTATGGGACGGTACGAAAGTCTGGGCTAGACCAGAGGGTGGTGATCCCTGGCCAGACCGGGACAACTGGAAGGACGGTAATGCTGGGATGGCGGGCCTAGAGTGTGAGCAGGCTCGGTGGAGGGTTTGGGACGGCAAAGCCGGCGTAGACAATTCGCAATGAACAATCCGGGGCCTGTCGTTGGTGGAGGACACGGAGAGATTGATGGAAGTTGGGGAAGACGAATTGTTCCACCACAGACGCTGCGTTCCACCGAGGTGCTTGACAAGAGCCAGAAGGGGGTAGAGGGGCAAGTCGACAAGCTTGGCATGGGGCAGACTGGGGCAGGGATTGGGAATGGGAGCTGGCAGAGCTGGGACTGTTGATGCGTCTTGGCTCCTTGCTGCCGCTGCCGCTTCGACTCCTGCTTCTGCTATTGCTTCTGCTGCTGCTGCTGCTGCTGCTGCTGCACGTTTCTGGAGTCTAGCCAGGGGTGTTGGTCCCAAGGAAGAAGATTGCTGCTCGCTGACTGGATAGTCGAGGCCGCAGGATGAAAAGCTTGGGTCTCGGTGCTCGACGAACAAAAGGAGGGGTGTTGTTGTGCCGGTATCGTTCCTGAGTTGAGTCAAGGCGAGTCGAGGCGAGGCGGGCTAAGGTACCGTGGCCCGAGGTGGGATGGGATAATAAGACCGAGATGAACTACACTTGATGGGATTTCAATGTCGATTTCGATGGCAGGCGACCAGAACACCGTCCAACGATGATCCTCCCCCAAGACAGGCAAGGTAGAGTCAGAGGCGTCTCTGTACGGTGATTCGGAAACCCCTTTGCTTCAGCTGACTGTTGATGGTGAGGGTGTACAGACTTGCTCTTGCGTGCGTAGCGTGTGTGTTGGGGTGTATGTGTGTCTATGAGTGCCTCCCTGAGGGGGATAACAAAAAGGTACTTGGCTCAAGCGGTGCCAGCGGGAGAAAAAGGACCACGGGCACGAACAGGAAGGGATAGATAGGGAGACGTTAATTGGCATTATTACACTGGACTAGAGGGAGGGAAGCTAGAAAGTTGGAGATGTGCGGGACCCGGCCACACTGTCCGTCCAGCTACGATAGCGACTCAACTGAGCTTGCATGCCAAATGGTGGGGTAAATGGGGAAAGCCTGGGGGGAGTGCCATCCCCTGTGGCTCCGTGACATGTTCCCCTAAGAAGCACTTGGCTGGGCAACTGGTCCCTTGGGGAGACTCTGGAGGGAGGCCGAGCTGGGGGGGGGGGGGATGGGGGAACACTGGGGACGTTTTTCCCACAATCGTCGCCACAAAGATTTGCCGCATTTTCCCTATTTCCGGGATTTGGACGACATAGATTCTCCGCCAATCACACACTGCTCCGTCCACGCCATTCGGGACGACTTGGCACCGTTAGTGTGCCGCCAGGGAGGGAAACTCCTGTTGCAAGGTTCAAGGGTCTCTCTACGCTGTTGTTGTTGTTGTACACACTACTGTACTCTTCTCTCCAGGCACCTCACCTTACCTCACCTCACCTCACACTTCACCTCTAGCCTCGTAGGCTTCGGACTGGCGGTAGAGCATACGTTACCTATTCATCGTCAGCTTGGACCCCAGTCTTTTCCCTCTTACCAATCACTACCCGTCAGTAATCACTTTATCCCGTCTTGGCTTGACACAAATGTACGGGATGCACCATACGCACTAGCCTATCGGAACACCTTTGGCTCCAAACTTGACTTGCCTCTACCGTGCCATGCCGTATCCTCCACTGCAGTCATTATCTCGTTTGCGACAACCCTCCAGACCTGTCGATGTATGGTTGCAGCCGAGCAAGCAGACATCTTCCGCCGCCCATGTCGCTGCCTGCTTTGGTGCCAATGTCACCTTATCAGCATGGAACGGTAGGGTTCCCCTCTCCCGAGTTGTCTGCACGCACGCTCCTCGAAACATCTCGGCCAAGTCTGCCTCTGTTGATATTGATAATACCATGGTTTCACAAAGCAGCTGTTACCTAATTCATACCAGGCCGACACCCACAACACACCCGGCTATCTCCTCATTAAACAGCTGATGGCTGTCACCTGACGGGGACAGCGACCCGAGTCTCGCTGTCGACATCCGCATCAAACCCCTTGGCTTATCCCGGGCGTCTCTTCGACTGCTTCACCATCAACACTTGCCTCCAACGGAGGTCACTTGTTAATGTGAGTCGATAAGTGTGAAACACTCGTCGGCAAATATTTGATTGGACCCCCGCCGCCGGCCAAACGATGATCTCGGGATCGCCCAACGACCACCACGCAAGCCACACCTGCTGTGCAGGTAGCCGTCTTCTGGAAGGCCGCGAGCCTGCAGCCGGCTAAAGACGGACGGAGATCGGGCCTCGTCTTCCCGCCCGTGGCAGACGAAATTTTCCAGATACAGCCAGCCCAGCCCTTTGGCAGAACTGCTTCAGCTCTGCGGGAAGGCTGCAGCTGCTCGGACGAACAACCGGGCCCGGATCGCGAGCCTTCAGCCTACCGCATCTTCGGTCCTACAACCACTGCAACCGGCATACCTAGCCGCTGCTGCAGACGCCAATGTGCGCTCGGAGAAAAAAGGTTACTTACATCACAAGCTTATCTGCCCGTCCAACAATCATACGCTGGCCTGTTGGGTATTGGTAACGACTCCGAGAGGCCCAATCCGACCAAAAGGTGGAGCCAGCCAGCCTTCGTATCCTTTGATTCCTCTTCTCGTTCGCAAAGTTTCCTCTAAATCGGTTCATTGTTTCGGAAGTCACCTCCTTCAGGTGGGCTTACCATGAAGCTGTTCCCATGTCGATTCGTGGATATCATCACGTCTTCTTCCGGCTTCCACTAGTGTGGGACAACGGCCCCGTCTATCGCCCCATGCCGGCCGTGGCCAACACGAAATCAGAGTCCTGGGCCCAACCTTGAAGTTTCACCTTTTCGATCTCGATATTACTTCGCTTGCAAGGCAAACGTATGACAATCAAACAGAAGCACATCACGATTCGGCTCGCCCAAGGGCTCATTGGTGCACAATCATGTCTCGCCGGAACCTCTGTGTCGACATTCTCCGTTGGTGGAGAAACAAAGATACGGTGCCAAGGTGGAGCATCTTGTCGAGTTTCCCGTTTCAATATGTAGGCCAAGACTCTCGAAGCGAAGAAGCATAAAAGGGAAGCAGATCAGTCCACCCGACCGTTCTCGCCCTTTCACCGGCATGCACCATCGCCAAGGACGAACCGGCCCGGACATGCGGGCTCAGATTCCCAAAAGAACAGGGACCTTCACATCGAGATGTTGTGAAGTGGCAGGCGAGGGGTCCCTTTGCTGCAACGAAACAAATCAACGCCGACCTGGAAAGCGACCCGAATGCAGATTAAATGTAACTTTTCGGCTTAGGGGTCCTTTGAGACTATCCGAGCAACTCCACGAAAAGATTGACAGCAATCATACAAGGTCGCATCCTCCGAACCAGCGACCAACGAGTACTCATTCTTGGGTCCAAGTCCCAACCATGTTTCCTTCGTAATCGATAATCCGGCAACAGAACCCCATCCTAACGCCGATCTCAGTCTCTGGCCTAAGAGCAAGCATTAGGCTAGTATTTTGAGATGCGGTGACGCGCAGTCCAGTTTCGACTTACACATGAACCCCTTCCACCCAATCTCTCGACCTCGGCAACGGTCCCCTCGATGTTCCTCACGCAGAATGTAGGCAGCACCACCATGCGCTCCGGTCTCGCCGCGTCGTGGCCGGCAATCTGGTTGCCCTCTTCCATCAGCAGGAATCCACCGTGGAGCTCGCCCTTGCTGAAGAAGTGCATCGTCTTGATCCCAGGAGTCGGCGACGGTATCCCGGTCTCGGCGCAGTCCCACCTGAGCACCGCTGTGCAAAACGCGGGGTGGCGCGGACCGGGTCCGAGACTGGTACCTCGAGGAAACACATCTGCCCGTAGGGGTTGCTAACTGAAGCCTCCAAGCAGTCTTGGGTGTTTTGTGAAGGCATTTTCAAGATGCGAAGTGATTGGATGTAACTGCCGTCACGTTGATGGTAATACAGCGACGATTGTGCGTGACCTCCGAGCCCGATGTTTCGATCACCAACCAACGCAGCTCGCTCTGGCAGCCAGCTTGAAGATGTTAATACTTGTGATATCTTGTTTCACCCTCAGGATTCCCCTCACGTCCACACCACAGCAGGCTCCATTGATTCACATGATGACGTGTTTCTCACGCACTTCAAGCCCATCTTCACTGATACCTCTGGGGGATTTGGGATACCATATGATTCACATATAATCATGGCGCGATTGTGCCAAACCAGGTTCTCACACGGTCCGGACGTACATGAGCTTCCCCAGACTGTGATTGAAAACTAGCGCTCTTTTCAATGGTATGTTCCCAAGTCATCGCCACTTAACCTAGAATAGATACACTTGTGAATTCGAACAGATGTCCAGAAAAATGTGCTGGTCCCAGTATGCCGTATACTATACTCCTCGGTTATGAATACTGCTTATATGCAAACCTCTAACCGATGCGATATGCTCCTACCATGTCCGTCTAGAATGCCAAAGTCCATCTGGACCCAGTCCGCTTACATCAAATCATGCCTCTCCAACGCCCTCGTTCCCCATCAGCGCCGCCCTCGCCTCCGTCTCATCATCTACCGTCTTCCTGCCTGCGGGGCCCCTCCACCCCGTACTCGCCTGAATCACAATCGCAACAACCGCCAGCGCCGCCGCCACCCGCCACGTGCCACTCGATGCGCTGGCATACCTTTCCACCGCAATGTCATGCTCGGCAGGACTCAGGCCGCCGTTGAACACCAGCGCGGGACTCCCAATGAGCCTTGTGATGAGCTCCTTCCGCTCCTCGGACAGCCTCCCGCCGTCGAGCTCCGTGAAGCTGGACACCAAGCCGGAGCGCAGGATGCGGTAGAACACACCCCCGCCAATGGCCGTGCCAAAACTGCCCCCGAACCCGCGGAACGTGCCCAGCAACGACGTCGAGATGAAGTGCTCCTCCGGCCGACTCAGGTGCAGCAGGTGCGCGAGTGTATAGTTCAGCGTAGCACCCGTCGCGAGCCCATTGAGCACGACGGCCAGCACGAAACTCCAGAACGGGGTGGTTGCCGTGCCGACTAGGGACAACCCGAACATGGTCGCCGCGAAGCACATTATGCTGATAACCGAGGGTGACCAGAAAGCGCCGTTGCGACGGACGTGTAGCCAGCCGACGATCAGCCCGCCGGAGCCGAAGCCGATGTTGGTCGGGATCAGGATCGAGCCGGCGACGGCCGGGGCGTACCCACGGACGGCGAGGACGAATATGGGCGCGTAGTAGAGCAGAGTCCAGCGGATGGACATGAAGAGGAGCTGGGCAATGCAGGAGAAGAGGACGCCGCGGGAGGAGAGGATGGAGATGGGGATGACGGGATCCGCGGCAAGTTTGAACTCAATGAGAATGAATAAAAGGAGAGAAAGGACCGAGAGGATGAGAGGGCGAGCTTGGATTTCGCCCGAGAGGCCGTAGAGGAAGAGGACGATGGTTAGGACCTGGCGAGGTGAGTCGGGGGTTGTGTGAGATGTTCGGGTCTAGGGACGTACCAGCATGAACGCACCCGCGTAGTCGATGCGAGCCAGTTTCTGCATGACGGACTTTCCTTTTGTCTCGTGATCAGAGCTGAAGGACCTGGGTATGCTCCAGAAGGCGCCGAGACCTGCAAGCAGCCCGAGGGGCGTCTGGAGGCCGAAGAGGGCTCTCTGCAAAACCGTGTCAGCTTTCCCGCCTCAACCAGGGACTTGGAAGACGAGACAAACCCATCCGATAACCGGCAACAGCGCCCCGTACACCACGGCACCAAACGATAACCCGATGGTGAAGCCCGCGTTCACCAGCCCAACAAAGACGCCGCGCCTCTTCTTGCCAACCAGCTCGAGCACCAGGATGACGGCCAGCGTCATGATGCCTGCGCCGCCCATGCCCGTCAGGATCCTGCCGGCGATGAAGACCCAGAACGAGGGCGCCTGGGAGGTGACGATGCCGCCGGCGGCGAAGAAGCCGCCCAGGGGCAGCACAAGGCTGCGGGGCGAGAAGATGGTGGCCAGGCGGCCGAAGAGGGGCGCCAGCGAGGCCATGCTGATGAGGTAGGAGCTGGTGAACCACATGGCGTCCGCGTAGGCGTCGAGGTCCTCGGCGACGACGGACTGCGTCATTGTCATGCCCGACGTGTTTGATGCTGGTTTATTTAGTCAACTCGGCTACCGAGTCGAGGATATCGGGAGCAACGACGTACCTTGGAGGAAGATGAGGATCCAGGTGCTCAGCATGAGAACCGCGGCACGGGTCGCGCCTATGGACTGCTTGGGCCCTTCATCGTCGTCGTCGTCGTCGTCGTCCGAGTTCCGATCTCGGCGGCCACCTCCCGGCGACTCATTACGGAGGGTCCGGGACGACGTCTCGGAGTTGAGCAGCGTCGTCGTCTCGGTGGCATCGGCTAATGAAGCCTCCTCCCGTCGCCCGGGTTCGTTGTCGGCGGCTTGCTGCCGGTTCCAGAGCTGAGGAGGTGCTCGTCCATCCACCATGTTGGGGGTTCGTGTGGCCAAAATGCCCTTGTTACGGACGCTGCGACGGGGCCGATATCGTTGCCATTCAGCACTTGCACCTCAGCGAAGCTTACAGGGTTGCTGCGGGTTTTGTGGTTGTGGAAAGAGTCGGAGAAAATGAGAGAGGCACGAATCAATTATTGGATCTTCGCCCTAGTCCCTCATCACATGAGCACAAGTGCATGTGAATACTAGATAGCACCGTTAGCCCGCGTAGTGTCTCACAAGTTATTGTCCGTTTGTCTAGCAGCTTGGTAATCCAGCTCGAGCTTCCCCCACCTCCCCCCATCTTTGATCCAGTACCCTTTGCTCAGGACGTTAGGTGGCCGGTACAGTGGGCGGAACGACAGGGTCCCGCCCGGGTGGCGTCTACCCCGCCCCGCTTTTGCCGGCTAACGGCTCGCGTTCGCTCCCGTCCTCTCCCCCAACCACCTCCAGCTACGAAGCTCGTCCCGACTTCGAAACCACGCACTTGTTCCATTTGATCTCAAGATCTTTCCCCTACTTTAAGCGTTTTCCGTGTACTGTGTAGCATAGCAAAGCCACCCACGCTAGCTCAGTGTCGTCCTTGATTCTAATTTATCCTCCGTAGCCCCTGCGTTCATTACTTGTCTTCCTCGGGGGTGTGTGACCGAGAGTTTCCTATAGTAGCCAATCTTAAAGCTGTCTCCAGCCTGCCATGACTCTTGTTACTTCTGTTTCTGGCCGTCGGCGATGCGTCCCAGTGAGTTATGCCTGGTTGTACCTGTGAGCCCCGCAGTCTCGACGTTTTGGGCAATTATGCATGGAATCCCGCCGCCGCAAGGTCAAAGGCTTCCCGACGGGGTGGCTAACTATCGTCATGTTTGGCGCGGAGGGCGTTGTCAGTGAATGTGCATGCCTCCTTTCTCATGAAATGGGTGGTTCGAGCTAGCTCCTCCCCGAACTCTACGAAGAAAGGTCGGCGATAGAATTATTCGAACCTAGCCAACATGGTCCCACAGGAAGAAGGCAGGCACTTATGTTCATTGAGCCGGGTAGCTTCCTCAGGTAAGCATAACGCCCAGCATCTGCTTCCATCATTTAGGCAGTAAAGCCTGGAAGGTAGAAATAGCCTATTTACTGCTTGATGGCCGTACCTCAAGAAAAGAGAGAAAATGACGTATGAGATGGCTCCTCACTCCTGAAGTTGACAAGAAATTCACAATGCTCTGCGCCGTTTTATAGGCAATCAGCTAGGTAGTTCAAGCGCGACTTGAAAGGCTTTGGAGATTGCTGGATTTATCTAAGATGATGTGTCTAGATATCCTCGGTGTGAGGAGCTCTTCTTTGGCCTCGTCGCTGGTTGAATGTGCAAGATTTCGACCCTTGACATCAGAGGACAGACTCCAGCTTTCGGGTCACCGGGGTTCTAGTATCCATCGCCCAAAGGAATATCATCATACCCTCAAAAATGCTGTTCCGTGATCATGTCTTATTGAACAAACATTTAGTATCCTGTGCACCAGTCTTGGGCCATAAAAGGCCCTCACTAACCCAGCAACGCCTGAAGAAAACCCTCATCATCCCTTTATACTCCAAAATGTACCATAATGACCCCTAAAACACTCTCGTCGGATACCCCTGTGGCATCAAATCGAACGGGGCCGGCAGATACCAACACAGACCGGCTGCAACGTGGTAAGTCATGTCGTTCATTGACCTGCCGCTTGTTTCCCTCGTCGAAGGTTCTCTTGAGTCGTCGTTTTCAGTATGGCTGCGACTGCCCTGCGAACGGAAGAGTTGCTGAAGTCTGTGACGGACTTTCATCGACCGCTTTCTTAGGGAGCCTCTAGTGGAGTGTCGAGAGAGGTCCTCGTCATCTTCGAGCACTGACGCAGTCTCCGCCTCGGACTTTTCTGCAATGTTCGCCTTCTCTTCGAGCTGCATCTCGTCCACAGAACTGCTCATCGAGGCTCTTTCCTCATCCTTCTGGGAGGTTTGCATTGTCTGGGAGCGAGTTAGTACTAGACCTTTGCCGTTGCTATGTGGCTCGAAAGGGGACACTAACTACCTGTGAGGCAGAGCGGACTTGCTGTGTCTTGGGTCTAGTAGGTAGGTCCTTCCTGGAGAACATGGGAGACTTTGGCCTCTGTATGTTGCTCGGTCGCCAACGACGCCAATTAGCAGACCAGCCCGACCGAGACGGTCTGTTGGTGCTGGGTGCCGGTTCCTGTGGAATTGCGCAAACATGCATCTCGACGGCGACTGGAATTGTAGCTCGTTGGGCGTGGAAGAAGAGTGGAGGGCTTGGTCGCACAAAGGGGGTTGTTAAATATTCCCCTTTGTTGAAAGTATGATTCGCTTGGTCAACGAGCTCCTAGTCAGGCGCGCAGTTAGTACCTCGATTCAGATGGCATGTTCATGAAGTGCTGACCATCTGGAAAGTCACGACCATCCAAGCTTTCCGGCAAGCTCCCAAATTCCTGCTTCGGTGACGGACGGCCGAGCTTGCCAATAGTCCGGTATGCGAACCTGATCACCGCCCAAGGGCTAAGACGGAAGGCTTCGCTGAGTTAAATAACATCGCACCAGCTTAGCGGGCGGGGGCAAAGCTTAACCAGAGTCCGAATTGTCCGTCTTTTATATTTGACGTATAAAACAGACTTCCCGCAAGGCAAAACGTGTGAAGGTTGACGAAAACGACGGGGGCTGGTTTAGTAAGGTTGTACTGCAATGACGGTGTATTGAGCCAAAGCGATAAGCTTCATTGACGGCGATTGCGAGCTTAGCCGGAGGGAGCCGTCGAGGCTGTTCTTTTTGCGTTTGCTTCTGCTACTTGCCTACCTATTTAGCCGCCCATCCTTCCTTATTGTTATTAAATGCTAATCAAAAAGTTTCCCCAGGGTTTTGCAACCCAAACGCCGTATCCCATGGTATATGCCGGAGGGTGTATGCCTGTGCAGTCCATCAGAAAAAAACCTAAAATACTCAAGGAAGATCATCCACGTAGCCAAGCGTATCTCGACGTTCATCGCAGAGTCTCGCAAACTCTAACAGCAACCTCCAGACGTACAGCCTCATATCCTCACGGCGCAGTGCCTTCTCCGCCCACTCCTTGCCCTGCTCGGCAATCCACCTCGCCGCGTCGTCGCCCTTGCTCTTCTTCCCCAGCACCTTGTGGACGCCCCACGACCCCTGAGGCTCGTCATCGCCGTCGGTGAAGAAGTCCAATACACCGTAGAGGTCCTGGAAGGTGTTGTCCAGCGGCACAAAGTGCAACCACGGCGTGAGGCGGTCATCGTGCCACTCGGCGTACACCGTCGCCTTGAGCGGCACGCTCGTCGACATCAGGAACGCCCTGAACCGCCCGCTGAAGCTGTAGCCGTCCGCGTCTGGAAGGAACTTGCTCGAGAACTGCTCCGCCATGGGCGTGGCATTGACCACCGATAGATGCGGCGCGAGCCAGTCACATTCCTTGCGCCGATCGTGGCTTGGCCCGCACTGCAGATGTGTGAAGCCCACGTCCGTAAACCCGGAGAGAAACTCTCCGAGCCGCTTCTCGCGGCGGCGCAGGGTATTGTAGCGTTCTAGTGGGGGCATGTCAAAGGTCATTGCGCGGACGTCGTTGGCCTCCATGCCGCGCACGGTAGTGCCGTTAAGCATCTCCACCAGGCGTTGGCGGTGAAAGTGCATCCAATTGTCAGACTGGGTGAGACCTCCGGACCCGATGCCTCGCCATACGAGGCGATTGAGTTTCTCGGGCCACGCGGGGCCGCGGACGTTGCCGCCGGTGTAGCTCGGATCGTCGGAGAGGTACATGGCGCCTGGAATGAGGATGTCCGAGTTGACACGAAGCTTGGAGCCCCCGAAAAGGGGGATGAGATCCTTTGTCGTGTTAACATTCAGAGGCTCGACGAAGGTGCCGTGAAGTGAGCGTAGATGAGGTTGTACACACGGGTCCATGGACCAAGTGAAGTTTGATACATAGCCCCGACGAGCAAACGGTGCTTTCCACAGGTATGGTAAGGTTGGTGGCAGTGATAGGTCCGTCGCCGCAGGTACGTTTCTGGCTGGAGAATCCGAAGGACAGGCCTCTCGAACAAGGTCCCAGTACTTGCGCCGGTCGCCGCTTGCCCATCCCTTAAAGTACGGTTTTTCTCGGGCGGCATCGACGCTCACCAAGCTCTGAAAGTCGGTTGTGGCCTTGCTTTTGGTAGGCATGCTTCTCGTTTTACCCTCCTTGGCAACGTACTTCTCCATATCCTTCGACGGAACCAGAATCCGAGGTTCCTGCATGTAGTTGATGGGCATGTCCACGTCCGGCAGGTGTTTTGCAAACTCGGACACCAGCGACGTCCATAACTCCAGCCACGGCTCCTTATCTTCTGCGTTCCCGTCGCCCATCGCTGTGCCGTTGCGCACTCTTACGACATGCTCCCCTGCGTTGGCTTGCTTCGCAATCGTCTTCGCGTCAAGGGCCCAGAACGGCCTGAGGTCGTCATAGATCCGGTCGAAGAACTCCTCGACAACTATCGCATCGGTCTCCATGGCGTGGTGGAACCATTCCTGGAACCCTGGGGGCGGGTGTCTGCCCCGACGCTCTCGGTAGCGCAGGGCGGCATTGTGAAGAGTACGGCTTCGTTTCTGGAGGATCGCCTCTTGCTTCGTCCGCGCGTCGTGGATTAGCCAGTCGATCGGATTCGCATCGGCGTCGCTAGCGTTGAAGGGGTACTTGAAGTAATCGGTCGCGGTGCCGTCGGTAAACTTGATTCGGGAGGCTTTGGTGCTGATCGTGTCGCGATACATGTAGGTGCTCGTCAACAGCAAGGTCAAGATGAAGGTTGCCAGCACGCCTTTAAGCAAGGGTTTGGCCGAGCTGGGCGGCGGACGGTTGGTCTTCCACGCCATCGCGAAGGTGAGGTTTCTTCAGCTTTGGTAGCCCACGAAGAAATCAGGTCATCGGCAAGGTCTTGGATGCGACTGACTGCCCATGATGAGCCTGAAGAGAGGTAGGGAACTGGATCCACGAACGCAACAGCCCACAGCCTTCATTCGAGGAAGCGGTAAGCCATTTGCATTGCGGGTAGCTTTCGTAAATAGAATACGCGGCTCTGGAACCCCCTTTCCCGTCGATGCGACAAAACTGGATATACCCTAGTTCACTGACATGGGGATCATTTTGCTTGGTGGGGTGAAATTGCGCCGAGCCACTTTAAGTTTGAACCACAACTGTCTGAGAGTTATCGACCCAAATATTTCAATGACATCGGCCCGGGAGCAACAAGTGTATTCTGTTGCCTATGCATTGTTGACCACATTGTTGGCTACTTGGTTGACGGGGAAATAGGCCAGGTATTTTGTTCATCCTCTCCTCGAACCACGTCACGTCAACTGGTGGTCATCTCGGTACCGGTGCGGTTCTAATCCGCCGGGCAGGTCGGCCCAGCACGGCCCCATCGCTTCAGCCGTCAACATCCTTTGGCCCTTTCCAAACTCGGCCGGTAAACGTGTTATCGACCGCGCGTATGGTGAGCTGTGAAGTAAGAGCTGTCCATTTCTTTGTCCCAATTTGTAAATGCAGATTCCTGTTCATGGTTGGCGTAGGGGCTCGGCGATTCGAACACCGCCGCTAGCCGGAGCGCTATGGGACTATGGAGGGTCCATGACGGGCCAAAGGGACGAAAAACACTTGAGAAAGCCTTGAAAAGATGCATGCGCAAGCTAAAGTAAGGTCACTCCGTTCATGGGTTTGCGCTGGAGGCCCTCCGTTAGTAATTCCCTGGCCGTCCATTACACAATCTCACGAGCGGATTTCGATCGCTTGAAGGCAAACCAATGGGGTGTGCCTCGAGCGATCTATCTTAATTCTCGCTTACAAGCGAATGGGTAGTAAAGCTACTAAGTTCCCTTGAGAACACTGAAAGCCGCATGACTACACGTGTCAAACTCCATTGTCACCTTCAGCCTTCAAGGGAGATTGGGAATACTCCTCCTACTGGCTCCTCGATGCCGTTGTTAGATAATGGTGAATATTTCCATCGGCAGTGTCTCTTTGCATTGAGCATACGTTTCACCGGGGTGGCCATGACCCTTGGAGTATCCCGTTGCTAAGTTTTCCATGGTGCCATCGTCCACGTTAAATTCGATTCGAATCTCCACCACTTGAACACGGAATCCGTCATCTGACTGCCTCAACAATATTCCAAATATAACTCTTGTCTTTTGAATTCAGTAGGTACAGAGGTAGCCGAGCTTACCAACACGGACATCCTGTAAATCTTGTATCACCACATCTGGGTAAGTGGCATGTTCCCTAACGTTTCCCTTCTTCAGCCACTCGGTACGAGCATGTTCTGCCACGTTTGACAAGAGACTTTACTGATGCTTATAGGTAGTAGCTATTGCTCGTCCAGATACCGCCTACACCCAAGATTCAACCGCGCTGAACCGAGCTTTCTGGCTCACTGGTTTGACTTTACCGTCGAGCAGGCGGAGGTTCCTGCCAGCGAACTGCTTTGGCTTACAGAAGAAAGTGGCACTTGTGTAGGTATAGCAGTGCGGTAACTGGTTGATGCAAAATATCACGGACGGCTCCCACAGCGACCGTCTTCCCATCTTATTCCAGTCATATTAAGAAGAGCTCCAGATACACCATCTGCAACGCCTACTCGCCTTTTTGGAGAGGGTTGGCGTGAAAGGTATCACCAGCTACCATGATAGGAACAATTCCCCCGTCATCGCATCAACCCGACAGAGGGAAATTCGACGTTGCTTCCCTGGGACAGATGGGGCGGCAAGAGTGCGGAAAGCCTCTGACACTCTGCCCTGCTGATCATAACGATCATGTGAGAATTTACTAAACTTCTGACATACGACCGATTCCAGCCAACTTTATTCTTCTGCGTCTCGGATAATACACGGCTTCAACTCAGAGATAGTTCAAGCCAACCTCCTTGGTAAACTGATTGACATCTCCCAGAGTTTGTGACAACGTGGAGATAGCCAAGGTCCATTCACTGAGGCGGGTTTCGGACTTGGTGAGCATTAGCCTCTTTAACTCACCCCAGCAATAGGACAGAACAGCAGATGGCGCGTGAGACCGTGGTTGTAATATGTAAATTACTTGCGAAATAGGTGATATCTCGAGAATTCTGGTCCGTATGGGATCCCGAGCGCGCCTCGAGCAACAGACATGGCTATGCAAGCATTCCGTCAACCAACCATTTGCAACATTGAAAGGGTTCATGGAGCCAGGTTTGGAACTTTGTGGTCTCTGACTACCTTCTTTTCTTACCAGGGTTCCCGCGTAAATAATGCTGGTAAACCTAGATACTGTGTTTTGGTACGCACTCTGCGCATCATGGCGAATACTGGCAGGGCGACAGATGTGACTAAATAAAATGCATGTTCTTAACAGCTCCCACAATACATGCGAGCTCGTCGGGTAGGTTGATTTGGGTTCAAGCCCGGTAGAGAAGAACCTGCAGATGCATGCGTTCTGTGAAGTTTAACCAGGACAACACGCGTGTCATATAGTCTTTGCTCCCCGTCCTAATCATCCTGCTGGTCCAAAAAGCGGCAAGGCTGCAGCCAGCCGCAGACATCCATTGCAGGATACTTCAACTCGGGTTCGCTTGGCAGGAAACTTTTCGCCGAATGTTCTGCGTACCGAGGATGTCGAAACCATCAGAATCTACACTATGGATGACAGACATTGCCCAGCAATATTCACAAGAATGAGACTTCGGTGCCGGCATGACCAAACGCCTTTCCTTGGGACATAGCCAGTAGACTGGTAAGTCGCCGTCTACTTTGGTCTGAAGATGGTAGCTTTAGCAATAATATCGGTGATTTGCAACGACAAAGGCGGTAAATGAGTTATGGATAAGCCCATCATCGCACATGCGCATCACCTGCAGTCTTGGCGAGACCTAGTGAGGCAATGCCGCTGAAAGACATCGAGCACGGTACGCGCCAATCTTTAGGTTTCAAGTTACACCTGGGGGCGCCTCATAGTCACATTGCTGAATGTGGCATGAACTAGTCGTTACCTATGAACGACCACAGCGAGCATCCAAAGACGCTAGATGCCCTTGAAGACACCGATTATGACCAGGCAAAGATTGTGTTTGTATGCGCCGTTATCGAGTCAGCTTTGGGTTCTGTTGGACAGCGACGACCCAGCAAAAGATGGTGTGAACGCCCCTTTCGACCCGAGCCCACGGCCGCCGAAACGTTATCGACGACGCTCAAATGACGGCGAGATCTCGACGTCCCCACGCGCTTACCTAAGGAGCACACCGAGCACCCGGACCATCCCGGCCGCCGGCCAACCAATCAAAGGGCACGCAATGCAATTAGCGAGAAAAGAGGCGAAAACCATCAACCGCCATCGACAACGTCAACCATCCTACCCAAAAAAGGTCCGCCCCCCGACCCCCTTCGCCCTTTGAGTCGCCGGCCGCCGCTCCCTCCCCCGCGATATACCCTCTCCACTCCATCAAACCCGATTCCTCTCGCGAAAGAAACGATATCCTCCTACCAGACACGACAAGATGCTTTCCTCCACGAGGACAGCGGCCTCAATGGCCCTGCGAGGTAAGCTCTGTCCCCCGGCCCGGTCTACCGAGCACCCGACACACTCGAAACTCCCTCGCGGACCGCCCACCACCCGATATGCCACCATCATCGAATCGAACCTCGGAATAGCTTCAGTCACTCAATTGAGGCTCAACCGTGTTGATATGCCTGGACATTGACTAACCTCAATTGGCCTCCGTGTAGCGAAGCCGACCGCGTCCGTCATGCCCTTCAGAATCGCCGCCGCCTCCATCTCCTCCTCGTCACGAAAGGATGCCAGTCCCGCCGCTGCGCACTCGACCGGCCTCATCAAGAAGGAGCGCAAGGAAGTTCCTCTGCCTAGCCAGGAGGGCACCAAGGGTGTTATGCAATACGCTCTGTACGATTCCCGCTCCCACACCCACATCCCCAACCGCCTCAACGTTCCAGATCCATACCCGCATCGAAGCCACCTCTCCAACGACTAGATAACTAACCTCAGATCTTTTTCTTTCACAGCACCTCCCTCGACGTAATAACGAACTGGGCCCGTCAATCCTCCCTCTGGCCCATGACCTTCGGTCTCGCCTGCTGCGCCGTCGAGATGATGCACCTCTCCACGCCCCGCTACGATCAGGATCGCCTCGGAATCATTTTCCGTGCCTCTCCTCGCCAGTCTGACGTGATGATCGTCGCCGGCACCCTCACCAACAAGATGGCCCCCGCCCTCCGCCAGGTCTACGACCAGATGCCCGAGCCCCGCTGGGTCGTCTCCATGGGCTCCTGCGCCAACGGCGGTGGCTACTACCACTACTCGTACTCGGTCGTCCGCGGCTGCGACCGCGTCGTCCCAGTCGACGTCTACGTCCCCGGATGCCCCCCGACCTCCGAGGCCCTCATGTACGGCATCTTCCAGCTTCAGCGCAAGATGCGCAACACCAAGATCACCCGCATGTGGTACCGCAAGTAGACGCTTTCGCCCATTTTGCTCCGTCATTGGCAGGAAGGAAGGGAAAGAAAAGCAATCGGGGAGGGGGGATTCTGCAGAAAGTCTGGGGCGCAGAGGGGAGCTGCTCTGGTCGTATGTGTTTCGAGGGGGCCCTTTTGTGGCCTAGCGGGTGAACAAACCTGGCCCGCAGAAAGAGACCGAGATACACCAGGCGCATGGGAGCCGATCCAGGAGGCTTCGTTTCTTTTGTATGCGGATGTGCGTGCGCGTGTGTGTACATATGCGGAGGATCCATCGTTAGACGACCTCGGATGGATTGTAGATTACAAGTTCTGCTTCCATTTCTTTTCATCATGCCCAGCTTTCGCCATTGTGCAGTGATCTACTCCCGTGGGATCTATGTTGGTGGCTATAATCACACCACTTGTAAAGATTCACGAGTGACATCTCTAGCCCAGGATGTTAATCAATGCGTAACAATAGGGACGAATCGCAAGAACCAGAGTATCAGGCACGCAGGCAACACATCTCGCAGCGAACCCAGCGTTATCGTAGCAAACAAGACAAAACTGCTTAGCACGTCACGCAACCGGAGGCTTTCAAGTGAGGTATGTGTATATATAAAACTATATGTCTGATGCGGATTCCGCACTAGTGTTGTGATGCCCGTTGTAATCAAATACGCCCTTCAACCAATGGCTAGCTCCCTCCATTTCCTGCTCTCGAGAGTGTCAGTCGGTCAAGGTCTTCTCTCCAGGCCAGTCATTAATCCCTTCTGGCTGCGACTCACTTCGCAGACGTCTAGGTTCTCGATGCAAACTCGCCGCACCCAAGAAGCTTTTGGTACAACACGGCCTATCCTTCAATCCTCTGCTTGTACTTCACGCCGCTTTTCGGCACGAACCGCTTCGTCTCGTCATCACTTTCCACAATCCTCCACATATAGAAAAGAGAAACAGAGGTTTATTCCAAGTATCCCTACCGCACGCCAAACATCCGAATGAATTTGATGCTGCAAATTTTCACACTAACAAGCTTCGAGGTCTGCCCAATCCCCAGACGCAAAGGGGGCGCCGTGTATGACACGCAAGCCTCGAGTCAAAATAGGACCTGACCACTGTGTGATAGAGGCACAGGCCTTGGTTGTGCTTCTGCCACGCAGAAACACCAAGAGGGTTTGGCAGGAACGATGGGACATCTATTCTTGACCGAAGCCCATAGTCTCCTCAACGGCAATTGTGAGCTTCTGCTGCAACATTTCGAGACTCTTGTATGGCGGCAGGTCCAGGCGATTGAAACTAAAAAGTAAGTTAGTGCGTGGACGACTTCATCCAACAAATCTGGAGGGATAACTTACCATGTGTGAGCCTTGGGAAGGTTGTTAATCTCGCCCGCCTTCTCGATCGTGAACCTTCTCGGTCCGTCACTGCCCTGGAGATCCTTGAAACCGTTGACGGGGATACGAGAAGTACCCGTAGCAAACTGAAGTAGACGCGACTTCTGCTCTCCGTCCCACGAACGGATAGTCTGCCAGAAGAACTGAATAACCTCATCCGACTCAGTGTAACCACGGTAGTCGGTGTGCTTCTTCCAATCGTCGACATCGATCTCGGCAATACCGCCAATGAGCAGTTCAAGCTCACGCTCGTCGAAGACGTTGACCAGATCCTGAGGAATAAGCTCATGGAATCCATCCTTGAATGCCTGGAACTGCTCTGCAATACGCTTTTCAATTCTCCACTTGACCATGAGGTCGACATACTCCTTCTTGTTCTCGTTCGTCACCTCGATGTCACGACCGCCTGGAATAAGATCCTCAACGGTCATGACGCCGAAGCGTTCGTCTTCGGTGGAGAACGTCTGCTCCAGAATTCCCCCGGAAATGTCGTTGTCCAGCATCCACTGCAGAGATCGGTGGAAGTCGGCATCGACGCCCTCCATGTCAGCCAGAACGACCGACTTGCCGAGGATCATCTTGTACAAAGCACCGATGAAGAAGGCGTCGAGGAAACGACGGTGGAAAATCGCCAGACCGACAACACGACCGATGAACTTGAAGTAGTTCAGATGCTCAGGGTTGATTCCAGAGTGGGGGTTGATCTGAAGGGTGTAGTTGTCGTGGGCGGAGTATTCGAAGAGGCAGTAGAAAGGGTTGAACATTTCGTGGGAGAGCAAGAAGAAGAATTCTCTGGAAAGACCACCGTAGTCGAGACCGTCTTCACCATCGAACTTGATCATTAGTCGCTTCTTCAAGTCAGTGGCAGATTGCCGAGTGATTTCTGCAAAGGAGTCCTCGAAAATGTGGGAACGCCGGACTTTGATGTGGCATTGACCAGAGAGGATACGCATCGCGGGTTGCGAGCGGAAGTAAATGAGCTTCCTTCTGAAGTCTCGCTTGTATTGCGGCACGTTCTGGTCGAGTGAGGACGGCAGGCGAGGGTCGTCCCACGTCGTAGTCTTCGTGTTGTGGTCCACGAAGTACACTCTGGCGGTGTTTGTAAGGCGCATTTCCCAGCCACTTGGCAGTGGTCCCAGCTGCGATACAGGCTGTTGCTGAATCGTGCCGTTCTGGTTGTTCTGCCCACCGTACATACGGATGTATTGTTGACGACGAGGGTCGACCCAGGTAGTCGTTCGGGTGTTGTGGTCCACGAAATACGGGCGGCCTTCAGGAGTCCATCTCTGTTCCCATCCAGGCGGCAACTCGCCGGTGCCAGGGCTCGTCGCTCCGGTGTGCATCATTGTAGAGTTGTTCGCATTCTGAGCGGCGGCTGCTTGCTGGGCTTGCAGAGTCGGCGAGTTCGCGCCCGTTCGATCCTCGGGAAGGGTTCGGTTCTGGTGTCTTTGTCGCTCCACCTGGGTAGCTGCTTCGCGGTCATTCCTCTGTTCCACGGCTCCGGCAACAGTCGGCCTGTTCCAGCTGGTGGTTCTGGTGTTGTGATCAACGTAGTATGTACGGCCGAGGTTATCCTCTCGGCGTTCCCAGCCAGCTGGCAACCGGCCTTGCGCATCTTCAAAGGGACTGAGGGTGCTGGACTGGCGTGCAGGAGCCGCGGCGCCGTTAGCAGCCGGTGGAGGCCCGCTTGATGTCATACTAGCCGGCCTGTGCGGCAGGTTGACCTGAGAGCCGGGTGCCGGGCCGCCGTTCGGTACACCCATCGCGGAGCCCGGCCTACCGTCAGACGTCGGGGCTGAGAGTGTCGAAATACTAGATCCTTGCGCCGGTGGGACGAGTGAAGGTCGGCTAGACGAAGCCTGTCCGGCCCGAGCGGGTGTGGTGAGGTTCGTGGATAGGTTTATTATCAGCTTTCCGTGTACTACTAGGTTGTCGGTCGACTTCTTGAGGTCTCGCGTGAGCATCTGATCTGTGCGGCACAAATAGGTCAGTCCAGCTCATACCCAGGGGATGCGTAGCCAGTTGCAGCGGGATTTTGTTACCATCAGCGTCTGGTGCCAGCTCAATCACATCGCCGATTCTGACGTTGATAACACCAAGGAAACCTTGATCCTTCTTCTTGAACTTCTTCTGGTCAAACACTTGGACTGCTAGAATGGTATCCTCGTTCACGTGGCTGTAGTTTGTCAGCAACAGGGCATCGATGACGGGCACAAGAAGAACGGCTACTCACAGGTCGAAGCTTTCGTTCCAGTACGGGTTCAGTGTCCGCTTTTGAGCCGTCGTGGTCTTGGTCTGGTCTCCGTTGACAGTGATGACGGCAAAGGGATCCGGGAACCCTGGGCAATGGTTAGTCAACGGGCTGGATACGTGGGACTCTAGGGAACAACGTACGGAATACATCTCGCTTGTACAAGCCATCTGCGGCGATGACTGCGTCCAAGTTAGTTACTGTTGACGCTGCGCGAGAACGCGACGTAGGGATGACAAACTCGTTACTCGGAGGTTGGGCTTGCGGCTGAGAGACGACACAGTTAGCTTTGATTGTACTTTAGGTGTCGATGGCATCAAGACGACATCGTGAATCGAAAAGGTCAAGACCACAACTTACTTGGGCTGCCCGGCATCATTGCGGGAGGAACTCATTTCGTCGCGGGATAGCCAGCGACAACGGTGTCGACTCCCAAAATACCTGTCGTGCTCAGAACAAGGTCGTTTGTTCTTGGAACAAATGAGGGGTTGGGGAGGATGCGGCGAAAGTGTTTGAGATTGACCGGTCGCAGCGATACGGGCGAGATGGGATCGTTCGGCGACGTCGGGAAGCAGCAGCAGCAGAAAAAGATGTCTTCTGCTGGTATGAGGTCAGGTAAGTCCGGATTGGCGTTGACGACGACAAGGACGGCGGCGAAAGGCAGAGCTGAGGCTGTGCTGTGCTGTGTAGTGCAGAAAGCCCCCCGCTTCGATGAGCCAAGTGGGCTTGGGTTTTTTTTGGGGGCCCTTGGAGTTCCCTCGGGGGGTGTGCGACGGTGGGTGATAAGGTGACGCGGCGGGCGGGAAGGCCGAGCGAGGCTAAAGAAGCACGGAAGGACGGGCGGTAAGGATACTACTGGCCGGATCGAATCGAGCCAGCGATGGAGGAGAGAGAGGTTGTTGGGTTCTCGACGAACGGCGAGAGGGGAGGGAGAGGGAGAGAGGGTCGGCTGGTGGATTCGACGGGGCCTGGAGGTTGGTTGTTGATGGAAGGAAGACAGGATGGAGCGAGTTTGGTGTTTTGGTAAGGTAGTCGCCCCCCGTCTGAGCGCTTGTCAAACGGTACGTGTGTGCGAGTGGGTTTGTCTCCGGTCGGAAGTACACAGCAGCGTAAAGAAGGTTGTTAGGCGTGATGCGGGAGGTGAAGTAGGTGGTGGGTAGGTAGGTGTAGGTCGCAGGCAGCCGGAACAAGGTCTAGTCCTGCTCTGCGGGTGTTGCTACCACAGCGGGCAAAGGCAACTGGACGGCACTGGATACGGCGGCTGCAGCAATGGTGACAACGGGCAATCGTCAGTCACTTAGCTCCTGCGCCGGCGGTGGATCGCTAAATGCAGACCAAGGCAGGGTATCCTGAGGTAGGTAGATGCTGACGGTGAGGCAGATGTCCCAGACCTCGTCCGGCTCGGTTCGACCCAAGCAGAGAGAAGCAAAGGAACCTGGGAAGTGCGGATGGCGAATCTGCGCCTGTTAGCACCTGGCGGGGCCAGAAGGTCACTGTGGGGTACCGTCCGGAAAGCGGGCAAACGTGCTGACTGTTATCGTCGGCGGTCCGCGACAGTTGCAGTGGTCTACCTACCTAGTACATTGGACTTACCTCGCTCACATCAAACTCTTCGACTCTTAATACTAAACCTTGGCCAGCTGTATCATGGCAGATACCAGAACTAAACATGGATGGAGCGTTCTACGGAGGAGTGGCCGACCAGAGACGGGGGCAGAGGCTGGTGAGAGATGCAGATGGCACTATGCCACCTCTGTGTTGCTTGGTTAGATATGAACACCATCAAGCGCTCATGATACCCACCAAGTCCGCTTCCAACTGCGACTCTGGAGTGTTTACCACGGCTGATGATGCTGGGCTCTCAGGTTTCGACTCTCTGTGCCCTTGTTGGAGATGCTACCGAGGTATATGGTCCCGTCTCCATGCATCTATGCGGCATTCGCATAGCAAGATACAACGCAGTTGAAGCACGGAACCAGCAAGTACCCCCCTTTGACTTGTCTCCGCGTCTAAACGTACCTCGCCAAGCAGCCAAAAGACAGCAGCGGTACGGAGTGAGAGTAGGAGGAAAACCAAAGCACCCCGAGGACACGCCATAGGAAGAACGTGACAGGCCGCCAGTTTCCAAACACTGTTCCCAATGGCGTTTCGGATGCCTATGACCGTCAGAAATGTGCCAATCCAACGTGCCCCTGCCTACTGCACTGCACCACACCTGTCCACATCCTTTCCGAGTCGAGTTGACCTGGGTCGAGGTGCTTCAACAATGGTACCTGTCTCCCGGTACGGACTCTACCGACATGGCCTGTACCCTGGCGGTGCCCGCCATGCTAACAACTGGAGCCCATATAATGAATGAACGCTTGGGAGGCCCCTCAGTCCGGGCCGTCAGGAGGGATCTAGAACCTGACCAAGCGATTGCATGAGCAGATGCCACCCGTTACATAATCCCTCTGTGGCGATTTGGTTACCATCATTCGCCTTCTGTCGAAATTTCTACACAATACACAACCCCCCCTTCCATTCACCGCGCGGAACAAGGAAAGATTTCGTAATGATGTATTTCTCATGTTTGGTCAGAATTAGAAACCAAAAAGTCATCCGAAGGGCCAGGGAGGAAAAGAGAACACGAGCAACCAGAAACAGCGCATTGTTCCTCGTCCCATCCCACCCTCCCGTTCCCCGAACCTCATGCGCCACAGCCACCCTTTCCCTCCTTCTGTCCCTGGTGTCTATCTCGCTCCCCAGCAAGTAGACCCCCAACTGCTCCCCCGGCCAGCGTTCCAGCATGACGGCAGAGCCACCAAAACACTCAACTCACATACTCGGTACATCATGTCAATATGGCCTGAGGCCCGAGGTGTTGAATGGTGCCCGGCACGTCCAGTCCGTTCCCTTCCCTCACCCTCCCTGACGCTCCAACCAACCAGCTATCCCTCCATCCATCCTCCCACATCCCCCCTCGGCGCACGACAGCAAACGAACAAGAACCGCCAGAGGATATGGTATGCCATAAATAACCAAAGGGTCCAACCCAATGAACGCTTGTCTGCCCGAGAGTGTCCTCCAATGAATCATCGTCCTCCTTGGTTCCCTCTACCTACCTACACCAATCGCAGCCGCGGTCTTGTGGACTGGCGGACAGCGACATCCAACAGGATGCACGTGCCGCAGACACACTTTTGCTCTTCTCGAGCCGAGCTATCCCATCCCGTCCAATCCTCGGTGTGAAAAGGGCACCACCATCTCCATGTTTTTGCTATACTGGGAGATTGTTGCGTGGGATTTACGCTTTACTTGTGGTCAGGGCGACCTGAATCCGGAGGCGAGTGAGGCCCTCCCTGGGTGACCCTCCCCCCTTAGCAGAGGAAAAGGCACTTCCGTGTGTCAGCTGGCGGATGGGGACTTTAGAAATGTCAGCGTCCAGGGGCGGCACCTCTGCGCCCGGATCGGGCGACGTCGTGGGTCGCCTGCGGAAGGGCGGCACCGCTAGGCTTGTCCGTCCGTCTTGTCTCGCTGCGTCCCGACCCTGTGGATTTACATGATTGATCACTTGATGTGCCCATGACGTGGTTTATGCCATCTTTTCACAAAGTCTACTCGGTGATGCTGTGTCCTAGTGTCGGAAAAGAAAGATTTTCGGTGTTTAGACTTCCTGGAACGATGGATTGAACGAGTAGGCGCAGGACAATGATTTACCCAAGGCTTGTTCTCGACCAAAAGTGTCGCCTATGGACTAGTACTATGTCTCGGACGTTGTTCACCATCCGATATTCGACGTCGAAAAACGGGAGCACTCTGTCACCCCTCGCAACGTGAGAGTTTCCATCTCATCGACCTTGTGTGTTGGGCCTGACCTATTCCTGAACGCCATATCGAAGCTTTCCCCTTCCCTACCGGTCCTGTATGTTACAATCGAAGTGATAAACCGTCTCGCATCCACCATTCCTACTTTGACACCCGGCAAGCCCACGAGGGACGTAACTGCGCCTATGCCTAATAAGGAGTGTACCCTCCTCTTCCTCGGCCACGGTAGCCTCCACGGTAGCCGCCTCGAGGCGGGAAACCGCCGCGGCCGAAGCCGCCACGACCGCCGCGGATGCCGCCACGGCCGCGACCGCGGGACATGCCGGGAATGTTGGTACGCTTGGGGACCACTTTGATGTTGCGACCCTTGAAGACACTCTCGTTGAGTACGAGAGCCTGGGCCACGAGACTCGGCTCGGTAAACTCGACGTAAGCGTATCTAAAGCGCAAAAACACGTTAGCCTCCTTGACAGTCGGTAGGTCGCTTCGCGCGTGGGGGGGACATGTCATACCCCTTCGGCTGTCCAGTAAACTTGTCCAACAAGATGGTGACGCGGTTGATTGAGCCGCAGCTCTGGAAGTGAGCCTGAATCTCTTCAGGCGAGGCAGAGTAATCGACGTTTCCGACAAAGATACTACGGCTGTCGATGTCTTCCTTGTTCTCTGACAGCTCCCGACTTTGCTGGTCAAGGCTGGCCTGCATCTCGCGCAGTTTAGCTGCCTCCTCTTCCATCTCGGCCACCCGTCTCTTCATCGCAGAGATCTCCTCCTACGGTGTGCTGTCAGTTACCTCCTCTTATCTGCGAAGCCAATGGCGGAGAAAGCCTCTTGAGCGCACCTCATCGTGGCCGTCTTCCTCGCCGACGCTGTTGTTCTCATTGTTCTCGTTGTTCTCAACGTTGTGGTCCTCCACAGGGGTGTCCTCGGGTTTGACGTCCGCCATGGTTATGGATTGAGCAATCGTAGATTGATGCGCTTGTCTGTAGCAAGGAGGGTAGTTAGCTGTCGATGCTCAGAGCTGGCAGAATGGATGGTGCGACAAGGCAGACGCGCCCTTTTTAAGGCGACCACAGCCTTGGGAGGGGCTCCCTGGATGGAAGCTGTCTACACCACCAAAGAACACCTTGATTTGAGATGGAAGATACTCACAAATTGAACGTTTACGTGACAAGCTCTAGCTCTACGCTGGATTGATGCAGCAGCGTGTACAGAGGCTGAGACCGGACGAAGCTGATGGTGAGGCGGACGTGTTGATGGTATCAGCAGTTCCAATGCCAAAAATGGGCAGGGAGAAGATCCACGGTTTAGCCGGAGAACCCCGATAAGAGATAAGAGCTCCGACCTCGAGCTTTCGCAACAACTGAGGGGCCTGGAATAGGTAGCTGCCCTGATTAATGCGGGAAACAAGAAGCGTGGTTGAGCCAGGAAAGAAATGTGCTTGGTACGGAGAGGATACGTTGCCCACTCACGATGCTCAAGGTGATGTTGGGGAAATCTTGGACAGAGGAGGAAGTCCCGTGGGCCGTCAATAAAGTAGGTGTGAAGCTTAGTTCAGACTGGCAAGTCCCTAGAGCAGTGCACCTTGTCTGGCGGGGTCGTATAGCTGCTGTTGCACCTGCCGCTCACCGTGCATGCTTCAGAGATCTGGCGGGCAAAACAACCGAACGAGTATCACAACTAAGAACACGACCAGGGTCCCTTCTAGGTAGGAGTTTGGATGTGTTTGAATTCGATGCTTCAAGAGTTCCAGTCCCCAACTATGAAATCAGGTAGGTCAGGCTGATAGCTTCAATCTTGATCTTTCATCTTTCGAGGCATACGGCATGCGTGTCTAGTCATGCTCAAGGTTTCAAGTCTCACAGGAGACGAGATTTCAGTATACTTTACTGGACAAAGTAAAGACCCAACTACTTTGGTGAGAAGAGGTTTATCAGTTTTAGAATGTACATGGGAGGTTCAGTAGCCGCTTAATGTTTTTCGAAATCGCCAGAGTCAGGTTGATTAGAATGTGGTCTTCTCGACTGCCCCTTTACATGTCTGCTTAGATCACTTGGCTTCACAGAAGGTTCCTGCTAAATCTTTGTACTCGGTTTTTTTTTTCCAAGGGTGCTATTTGAGGGCTGAGATATTCCCCATCTTGAATGGGTCTGCACGGATATCGTATCTCGATCTGCTTTCAAACGTCAGCCTCAATATTCATCCCTTGGGTTCAATATTCGAAAACTACGTCATACGCCAACCCTGCCCACGTTGCATTGCAAATTTCCACTTGTGCTGTCATAGCGGGGGAGCGTGTGTTTATTGAACATCGAGCATCGGACCACCGTAAGCCCCTGCTCCAATTTACCAAGTCGATCGCGACCGTGGAAATGGAGACCAAATCTCCCTCCCAGCCTCCGCGCTGCTCAGACATTCCGATAGTCTCCGTGATCCACCCGGGGCCGGAGTCCGATATTGAGAGACTAAAATCACCGGCCGGGCATCCGGCCGGCTAGACAATAGCGGGCCTCCAACCTTTGGTCTTGACTTTATCTAAGTACGGCTGCTGGATTGGAATGTTCGTCGAAAGCGCCTGCCGAGAAGGTGGTGTTGAGACTTAGTCAGCAGTTCTGCAGGATTTCGGAACCTGAGCCGCCTTGTGCGCCCCGTCGTCCAAGTCCACGTGTGACGTTACTGAAGGTGCACTGCGTCAGCACCGCATCGTCGGGTTGCCGGCTACCCCCTTCACCTCAAATTCTGTTCTCTTTTCCCATCCCGCGTCCGCTCATTTGCGCGCGCGAGGCTTTCGCCCGGATAGGCTGCGACTGCCCGTTCAACGCCCGAGAACGCTACGTTTGGTGTACCACGTATCCCGAACCACTACACTTGGTGTTTCGCATCTCTACTTATGATCGACACCCTACACAGCCATGGCATCCGACGATGAATCGATTAGGCCTCTACTTTGGTCGTTCTCCGGGTTCCGTGAGAACAGACGGCCAACGCCCATCAGGCGACAACTTAGCCAGTCGCGGACCAGCCTCAAGGACATCCTTGCGTCTCGGAGGAAGCACTATGCTGTCTTAGCCCTAGTATCCTTAGACGTTGCGACACTCATGGCCAACATCTTCGTGGAGCTCGTCGCCTGCGATATGAAGCGGGATGATGAACCATGGGTCAAGAACACGCGCCAGGGCCTTACCCTCGCCGGTCTTGTGTTCAGCTGTGTGTTCCTAGTGGAGCTGGTTCTCTGCGTAATGGCGTTTGGGTGGAGGTGAGATGGACATCAAAAGCTCTCGCACAACATACCTGACTGCTCCATTCTAGGTACTTCACCGATTGGTTTCACGTACTCGACGGCACAGTCATTGTGGCGAGCTTCGTCGTTGATGTGCTCTCGCATGGCATCGTGGAGGAGATTGCGTCCCTCGTCATTGTCTTTCGTCTATTTAGGTTCGTCAAACTGGTTGAGGAAGTGAGCATGGGCGCAGTGGAGAGGATGGAAGGTCTCGAGGAGCAGCTGGTGGCCCTCAAGCGAGAGAATGGGGAGATGAAGAGGCAGCTGGCGAGGCGGTGATTCCGAAATGTCTCTAGCACTAATAACGGCGCGCTTCTTGTGCTGATCGATACCCGTCGAACATTGTACTAATGATAGAGAGAGGTTCTGGCACAAAGAGGGGCTTACGCGTGGTTTAGGCGTTGTGGTTTTTTGTTCAATGATCGGCAGAGTTGTCCGAACGAATGAGACATACCTTTATCGAGATGCAGCTACTGCGATGCAACGAACCGTAAGAAACATGCTGCAAGCACCAACGTAAGACGCGGCTCATCTATATCAAGCGTCTTTGATGCGAAGGAGATGCAGACACCATTGTGGGAGAGCTACGGTGTTTCTTGATCCGTGATGACAGCGAGCACACCAAACAGGCCAGCGGAGTTGTCGTCAACTTCTTGACCAGCTGCGAGCCAACAGACATGACTGGCCGACTCATGTGTTCGAAAAGGTTCGATATTGGATCCCAAAATTGAGGGTCTCGGCCGGACTCGGTAGCAGATGCGGTGGGGGATGGTACGTCGCCGGTAAAACATTCGCGATGCAACACCAGCCGCCTGGACTGCTACTGCACCTCGTATTACTGCTCTTACTGCAGATGCTATGCAGAGAGACGTGATTGGGTCGTAAGACAGTTTTTTCGGCGGCGCCCTCTTTTCTCAACCCCGCCATCTCTTCTTCCAGGCTAGACAATGGAGGTGCGAGAACGGATACCCCGTACAAACGACGAGAATAGCATCAGGCAAACACGCCAGTATTATAGGTACCAACGGACGACAGTGCTGGATACGAAGAGGGTGCGAACGTTTAGACACACTTATCCCCAGCCTCGATAGATGCATGGTATGAGAACATGGTGGAGCGATCTGAAGAATTATGCTTAGACTCATAAGCTACAGCCAATGATCATGAGTTAAATAGCGGGTCCCGAGAAGTTCGGACCAGCACCTACGGACGGAGCAACACACAACACAGACACGGGCGCGGACAGACCCATGGACATTCAAGGCAAAAACAAAGAAGGCAGCCAGTCAAAGGCTCGCGCTTATCGGCTCCAAAACACGAAATAAACAAGTCCTTCATCCTGGCCACTCCCATCCGTCTCACTGTCTGCCTTATGCAAGAAAAGGAGGTCAGGCCTTCCGCAATCAACGGACGACAGCTGCGCCGTTTGTGCTTAGATCAGATGCCACCCTCGTCCGCATGTCTGCCTGGCAGGAAGCTCGCTCGACGAACGTCTGTTGGCCATCGATCACGGATCTGCGGGATCGTGACTCTCAACAGGCAGGCGAACTTGCCAGAACCACAGAGAGCCGCCACAAACGGTACTTGCATATCCGGTGCGACCCGTCTGTCGAGGTTCCGACGCCTCCTCCTTTACCCCCCTTGCTCCTTGCGGCAGTCAGGGGTAAGGGAGGAGTCAAAGAAGAAGAGCCAGAAGAATTGTCCAATCAATGGGCCGCTGAGTCGAGCCCACACCCCTCGTCCACCCCCGAACGAGATTAGACTTCATCTCGACGACCGGGCCCCATGTTGGCGCGGCCGGTCGTTCGAACCTCGTTTCCATTGTTGTCCTCTGCCATACCAAGTCGTATCGTTGCAACTGCATAATATATTGGCAGAACCGGCCGGCGAGGGACACCTCAACGGAAACCATCCTGGACAATATCGAGGGAGCACGGCAGGCAGGGACGTCCACCAGCCAAGGAAATGGTCTGGGCTCGAGTGAGTGCCATGTCGAAGACCTGACAAGTACAGTCTCAGCCCTGGGTCGTTCGGTCCTCTGCCAACAATTTCGAGGCATTCCCAACCGCCAAAGAATCCCCCGTTTTCCAGAAACACCCGCGCGGCCTGTGGCTAGAGGCTGAAAGGCTAGAGAAACACACGCCCGACGCGCACAAACCGTGGTCCGTCCGTCCCTGCTCAGGAAAGCAAAAGACGGGGATGGAGCCGGGGACTGTATCTTTTCAAAGCCAAAGTGGGAAGATTCAGGCGGGGATTGGCAGGGACAACGGGGTCACGGGGACTTTACTCCTTCTCTCGCTTCTAGTTGAACAGGGGCTTGACGCCATCACCATGTCCCAATGGCTGTTCCCGATAATCCACTCTCCATTGTTGCTGCTGCTGCGGAAGAAGAGGGCGCGGGTAATGCTCCTCTTTCTTCTCTCTATCTCATCCGACGCACCACCATACAACAACACGGCCAAGAACTCAAGTAGCCTCATCAATCTCCATCAAAGTCAAGCATCCGGCCCCAAAACAAGCACCCCTGGCGACCACCTCCTTCCTCCTCCACTTTGTTAGCTCCTTGACCCGGAGAGAAAGCCAGAAGGGACGAGAGCCTGGCCTATCACATATCCAATTCACTAGTGGCGGCGCGCCACTGTTTTCTGGCCCGCCTCGGCCTAGTCCGGGGGGGAGGCGTCCTCTTTCTGCTCGATTCCCTCCTCGTCCTAGTCTTCCCACCCCCAGCAGCCTGCAGATGGGCGTGCCCAAGAATCGTACGGATACAACGTTTGTGACAAAATTGGTCCGTCCCTAATAATGTTATGTTCCTTATTTAATATTCCCACCCTGTCCACTTTGCCTCGTCTCTGGTCTTCCTCTCCTTCCCTCGCCCTCCCATTCCGTTAATAAGCCTCCGCCAATCCACTGTTGATCAACAGCTTATTCCGTTCGCGACAAACCTATCCACCTCCGGTTCGTCAAGTCATTCGCTACAAGTCCCAGGACTAGTTCACTCGTTGGATCGTTGCATATCCATACCGTCGCTCCCGACAAAAAAAAGAACACTTCGTAATAATCGACTTACCCGGTCAACACAAACCACACTCACAATGAAGTTCTTCTACCCTCTCGCTCTGGCTCTCGCCGCCGTTGTCGCCGCCCAGGATGACGACTGTGACGCCGCTCCCATCGTCGAGGCCTGCTTGACCAGTGAAAACGCCAAGGTAAGCTCCATCTGTGCCCCAGCGCAGCTGTCTTGACATCTTCATGAATGGATGGCTTTACTTCACAATGACCGCGTTACTTACATGACATCCACTCCAGGTCAAGGACTGCGACCCCGTCGACTACGACTGCCTGTGTGCCGCCTACCAGGCCGTGGCCACCTGCTACAACAACTGCCCCAAGGACACCCGCGCCGCGCCCGCCCAGCAACAGGTCACCGTCTTCTGCCAGCAGGCCTCGCTCTACGGCTCCGCCGCCCAGGCCAGCAAGACCCAGACCGTCGCCTCTGCCAGCGGCTCCGCCACCAACGGCGTCGCCTCCGCCTCGGCCACGGCGACCGCGACGTCCACCGCCGCCGACGACTCCGCCTCGACCTCGTCCTCCGCAACCGCCACCAGCACCCCCAACATGGGCGTCGGCCAGCTCGCCCGCAACACCGGCGGCGTCCTCCTCGCCGTTGCCGGTGTCGTTGCTGCCGTCCTGTAAAAGAAGCCTCCCAAGTAACGAAGGACAGGAAAAACGAGACCAAGCGGGTTTCTGGGAACAAGGATACCAAAACATTCATGTCATTTCAGCGGTAATGTTACGGTGCTAAAGAGATTTGGGATTTCATAACGGGAACATTATTCAAAGCATATTCGAGGCGGGCACAGCGAATTATCGGGCCAGACCAGGGAAGAGAGAAAACCTAACTGTACAATGGTTTTAATCTTTGTAATTACCTAATTCCAGCACTTCATGACTTCCATGAAACTCATGAAATGAAGAGAACACAGGTCGACGAATCAACCCAGATGCGCACCCGGTGATTTAGCCCAGACCCAGATTTGCAGTCCAGAGAGCCAGGGGGGCTTACCCGTCCTATGCCGTCCACCAATCGAGGCTCACCTAGCGAGTCTGGCCGGTGGCTGTTTGGCTGTTGGCGAGACAATTGAAACCTGCATCGCTGCGCGTCCATCTCAAGCTACGCTCGCTCACGTCAAAAGTAAAGGGCAAGGGGGGGGAAAAACCGAAACAAATATTGGAGAAGGCGAGTGAGTTGACTCAGCAACATCATCCCAGTCGCTCTTTTCCCTCCCTCCCCCAATTCTGCGTGAAACATGAGCAGTCGATATGCAGAAGCAGCCGTAGCTCATGCACCCTCCCAGCAACACATGTGCACCAGACACTGCAACCACAACTCCGGTTACATCAGCAGTAGCGCGGCAGGGGGAACGTCCTGCATGCGCTCTTTGTCTCGAAAAGTAAAGAAGAAGGAAAACCCCCGTAGGCGTTTATCCGATCATGGATTGTCAGAGACAGATTGGCCCGAGGTCGCCCAAGGCTCTCTCGGGTAGGGCAGAACAGCAAAACTTTGCTCGGTGCGCCCATCAACTCTAAACTTGCGGGAAATGTCCGGACCAGAAACTGACTTTCGGCGCAATGTGCGGGAGTATTGTCGGTTTGAAGTCGGTGGAGAGTGCCCCATCCTCTTGGTGATCTTCATCAAGCCGCTGGGGCGCGCGCGCGCACCTCAGGGATGTCAGCCAAGGCCGCCCAAAGCCAGCACCAAGGAACGGGCGCGCTCTTCCAAGATGAAATCAGATCATCACACAGCCGAGTCACGTGCATTTAATGAGGAAGGGACTGTAGGCAGTGGTCGCTCAATGTGAGCTCGTTCGTATCATGTTTTTTTCGTCATCAAGCCTTCGTCTCCAATCGCTATGATACAACACGGATGTCCTTGAATCCTACAGCCGGCTCGTAAGCGTTGTATCCCTCCCCGGGAGACCATCTCCCTCGTTTCGAGTTCCTCCCGAACCTGTCTCCCGCCTCCAGGAGGGCATTGGGTTAAGGCAGTGAAGTTGTAACAGTATAAAGTCTACAGGCAAAAAAAGACAGAAAACAAGTTGTACGCAAAAAGGCAGACGCTTCCCAACAACCGTGACGCCCGGTTCATATCTCTAACAAGTGACGTTATCATCTCCGGCCACAAACGTCACCGCAGCCTGCTTTTTGCCTGTCCCAAATGACCCCTGGTTGCGCAGAGTCGGATGAATAAAGATAATAGGAGAGAGAAGAGAAACTTCGTCGACTAAAGGGAGTATGTATGCGCAAAAAAAGGTCTTGCTCGCCAGGGAAAGCAGTGAATTCAAAGGGGGGTTTGGCGGCAAGTTGAGGGTTTTGCCTCAGAAGAAGTCTTCATGCAGAAACAGAGCATCATCGGACTTGGAAAGAACCGAAAACGCCCTAAACTTTTCGGGCTCGCTTCGCGCTGTCGTGGACAGGGCTAACGAAGGTGACGTGCTTGTTCTCGTCCTTCTTGAGGCGCATGGCGGCGCCGGAGCCGACGCTGCTGGGCTCCCGGTGATGGGCGAGAGGTCGACCATCATGGTCCTCGTCGATGGTAATCTCAGCAACATCAGACACCGACTCAGCATCCATGCGATCGCTGACGCCAGACTCGGACGACCCGTCGTCTGAATCATCGTACTCGCCATCATCGCTCACTAGCGAAGGCGCGTTGTTGCTAACCATGGTATTCGGGCTGAGGTCAACGTCCATCTCGACGTCCTCGTCACGAAGCATCATCATACCGGGACCATCGTCCTTGTCAGGACTGCTCATGGGCGGCGAGGCGAAGCCCGTATGAGGCGACCTGCCCTTGCTACTCGCCGGTCTCGTCGAAGATGCCAGAGCAACAGGAGACATCGGAGCTCTCGCTGGCATGCGCATGGCAGTGGTGGGAACACGGGCAGCAGGCGCAGCAGTGCTCTGCGGACTGCCAGGACCGGTCTCGGTCTCTTCCGAATCCTCTCCTGGCGAAGCGAGGTCCTCCGTTGACATCTTCTCCTTGGCATCGCTGACAATGTCATTGAGGTTGCCGTTGAAGTTTCTGCTCTGCATGAGTCGCGAAAGGAACGGGGTGTCGGCTGACGGAACAAAGGTATCGGCCTTCTGCGCGGTGGGTTTCGCAGGCTCAACCTTCGAGGATCCGCTGGGAATGCCAGTAACGCCAGGCAGCTTGCCTTCACGGTACATCTTGAGGGAGTCTGCGATCCTAGAACGCAAAGCAACATAGGCCTGTTGAGTAGACATATCGGACTGAGCGAGCGGGTGGACCAGACCAGAAGCGATAGCGGTCGGCGGGGCAGGTGCCTTTTCCTCCCCAACAACGCCGCCGCCTTCATTCACCTCGAAGGGATGGCCGCAGTGAACAGCCGCCTCTTCGTGGCTCTTAAAGTCTCGCCTGTGAGCGATTCGGCAGTGATTGATGAAGCCCTGGGTGCTACTAAAGTTCTCTCGGTTGCAGTCCAAGCAAACAAGCTTGACAGTCTGGCCGTCGGAGCGCTTCAGAACACAAGGCCCAGCCTTTTCCTTGGGTTGAGGGTAGCCACTGGACAGAGACTGCAGCTTTTGGCCACCAAGACCCCGGGCCGGGCGGTTCTTGTTTGTGCTGGCGAGGTCAGACATGCTGTTTCTCGTCGTTCGTCCCTCCGCTGAGCCTCTGCTACGGGCAGTCTCATGTACGGGGTACCACTCAGGCTGCATGCCATCAAACTTGGGATCGGGAATGAGCCACTTGGCATAGTGTCGAGCGTAAGGACCATCGACAACTCCAAAAGGCGGAGCCCATTGGGGGGCAGGCTCTCCCGGACGGGTCTGCAGAGCAGGACCTTTTCCGTTGGTGATATCCAGCATCTGCGCCGGGGTGGGGCAAGCGGTAGGATAAGGAATCAGATGGCAGCGGCGCAGCTGCTCAAGAGCGACCTGGCATTTCGCCAGCTCTTGGTTGATTAGCCTCAGCTCATTATGCTTGAGCAAGATCTCCAGACCAAACTGGTACTGGATCGCGTCGCGCGCGTCTTCAATGTCGTTAGTGACTGCGGGGGAAGCAGCAGGCGCAGTTGCGGGTGCTTGTGCTTGTGCAGCGGCATCGCAGGAAGGCATGTCAGCGACGGAGGGGCTGCTGCTCTCCAGCTTGGCCCGCTTCAAGGGCTGCTCACTGCTGGTGAGTGCAACATCTTGCGAGGGTGAGTCGTCGATGCTGGACAGACGCCTTTTTTGGGGCTAGCCTGAAGTGACAGCGATGTCGTTGGTGCAGGTGGATGCGGCAGAATGAACTGGTGCTTTTGCGCGAATGACGGCATTGGTTGGCTGAGACTGACAGTCGTTTCGCTTCCCCGCTCTGAGCCCCAGAATCGGAACATGAGCGCGATCTGAAGGAAGGCTATGAGATGAGAGGTCGCAAGACGGGCGGCCTGGGGATTTTATGCAAGGTGAGGCGAGGTGCAAGGCAACGACAGCCTGACGAGGATGCAATGTGGCCAGTGGCGGACAGGCCAGGCAACTGCTGCGACGTGATACGCGGGAGCCGGGAGGAAGCGGAAATGCTGAGGTGCAATGGCAATGCGCCGAGGCGAGGTGCTACGGGGGCTGACGTAAACAGTGGATTCCCCAGACAGGTCAGGTCGGGTGTAAGCGTGTGGCTGCCGTGGGCGTGGGCGAGTACGAGGCGGCGGGTGTGTGCGGTGTGCGGTGCGTTGGTTGGTCTTGGGCTGATGGGGCCCGAAAAGGGGTGGCAGGGGGCAAGTGCGCGCGATGATGTGGTCGGGCGTCCACCTCAGAAAAGGCCAAAGCCAGGAGGGAGAGAGAGAGAGTGTGTGTGAGTGAGATGAGGGAGCCGGAGGCCGAAGGAGGCGAGTCGGCGACAAAGAGATGGGATTGCGACGGGTCGCGCAGCGAAGACGGCGACGCAGAAGAACCGAGAACTAATGAAAGCCTCGATTTGGCGCAAGAAAACGGAGCGAAAATGAATGCGCGAAGAGAGTTGGGCGAGCAAAGTGGAATGGAGCGACGCCGTGGATTGCTCTCTAAGTCGGGTGGACGAGTGGTTTTGGTGCTGTTTTGGGGGAGGAGGAGGTTGTTTGTGAGGAGTATGAATTGTTGGAGATGGGAATGACAGCGGAAGAGTGAGAATAAACCGTCGAGCTGTCGGGAAGCTTCCTCCTGGCGGGCGACGTGCGCGAGTTTGGTGGGAAATTGGGCTCTGGGGTGGTGATTGCGAGTGCGGGTGGGCCTGAGATCCTAGGGGGCCCAGAGTCGATGAAAGGTAGCAAAAGCAGCCAGCCAGACAGAGAGCAACGGGGGGGAGACGGCGACAGAGACAGGCAGGAGAGGACCAAGACCGGGAGGTGGACTGGGACGCTGGGCGATGTAGCACACTGTGTGCCAGGTTTTGGTTCTTGCGAGTGGTTCTGTTTCTTGTTGCTGATTGTTGTTGGTGCAGCAGATGCGGTACACGCGTTGACGGGCGGCGCAGGCCAGGCTAGAGAGCAGAGCGGAGGCCAGAGGCAGAGCAATAGGAGAGCGAGCTGCTGGATGGATGGATGGATGGATTGTGGATGCAACGGAAGCTGATGTGGATGCCTCTGGTGCGACTGCGACTGTGCTTGTGCTTGTGCTTTGGTTGCTGGCGATGATGTGAGGGACTGACTGACTAGGAAAAGGCAATTTTGTGTATTGAATGCAAGGGGGGCATAAAATGGTGGGGGGGGAGGGCGTGAGATGTGGGTGGTGTGGATAAGGATTGTGCCCCGAAACACGACGCTGATTGGCCGTGGCGGTGGAAGAAGGAGGGAACGGGGGAATGCGCTTGTTTGGTCTGACCCAGACGACAGACACCGGCTGCCAGGGAAGAAAGAAGGCGAGGGAACCCAAGGAAGGAGGCGTGTGCAGGGGTGGCGGGCGATACGACGGATAGGACAGGAGCGACACGGCCAACCCTAAATGACACCCGGACGGTTCGGTCGCCAGCAAAGGGACGCTGCGAGAGTCAGGACTGATGACTGAGAGGGCCGGGGACAGCGAATGGCTCAGGACGCGAGACTTTTTTGGTTTTTTTGCTCTCTCTGTCTCCCTCTTTCTCTCTCGTTCTCTCTCTGCCTTTCTCTCGGCTTGGCAAGAAATATGCCACCCGAGGGCCGGCACACTGACGGGTTTGCGAGTCTGTGGTGAAGTGCCGGCGGTGGTCGTGGAGTGCCAGATGGCGGGGACAGACAGTGGCAGCGCACTGAACTTGGGGGTCCTGCGTGAGACGGGAGACGAAGGTCTGCTGCTGGTCGACGACTGGTGCGGTGCGGCGCGCTGTCCAGTGTGTGTAAGAGATCCTCTTGAGATGGGACGCCTGTTCCTTCCAACTCTCCCTTGTCTGTTTGTGTCCGTGTCTGGCGCTGGCTTCCAGAACCCAGAATCTTGTGTGTGTATCCGTATCTGATGGGACGATGAGACTGACCGGGGCCCTCCTATCTGTCGCAGCCTGCAGCCGCTTCTCTAGCGACGCTGCACTGTGTGTTTTATCGCCGGCCCGAAAATAGAACGGGACTGATATATGTAGAGCGCTCTCAGTGGATGCGCCCGAGGGCCAAGGAACGGGCACAGCTGTTATTGTGGATGCTTATTAAAAGGGATCCCCTATTTCGCGATGATCGAGGAGGACGGGATGAGAGAGGATGAAGAACGAGAAGGACAGGAAACGGGGAGGGGAAACAGGACACTTCGTAGGAGACGATCGTCTGTCCTGCAATGAACGGCACCTCTACGCCGATCTAGCTTGACTTGCTGTTGTGTTTTGTTTGTAAGGGTTTCAACATGTGTCTTATTCAAACCCGCCTCCCAAGCGCGCCCACGCTGCCCATGCTAAGGTTTCGGTAGGTAATTAATGAGGAGCAGAAGACGGGGAAAGCTCGTGGTGTGTGAGAAGCTTGACTCCGGGCGTGCTCTCTGCCTTACTGTCTCTACCGGATACCTTGGGGCGTATGCTGCACGAGCTTAAAAAGTACCTAGAGGCGTGGGAATGTTCCTAGTTCCTAGTTCCACCGAGTCGGGGCCCTGCTGCCTCTCCCATTGGAATACTCACACACACATCGCCAACGCGCCCGCCCTGTCGCTGTCTGTCTGTCGCATCATGTCCGTACCTCTCTGGTTGGCCTTCGTGTGCCTCCCATCGCCGTCTGGGGCAGGCAGCACATACATGCTTTCTGAAGATGGTCGAGTGCTCCAGCCGACCTGCAGTTCCCCTCAAGTATATTGACCAACACCGGAAGGGTACTTGAGGCATGGTCCCGGCTGGCGCATATCGTGCCAATAGCGACGAGGCCATCAACACGTCCGACGACGAATGCAAACATTCAACAAACAAACCTCATTTGTCCATGGCTGCTGTTGTTGCGTACGCCGGCCGCGCCCTCTTTTCCACGTACCTGATGGCAGCCTCTCATCTCATTCGTCTGAGTCGATGACTCGTCATTCCGGCCGAGCTAGCATTTCGCGCCTAGTATCAACGATGGCCTGACTACGCCGACTTCCAAATGCCAACTATGAAGCACTAAAGTTTCCCATACAGCCCCCGGGCTGACGCCGGCGCCGGAACAAGAGGACGTGGGATGACATGAGAGCTGGACCCTGAGAAGCCAGGGAAAGCCATGTGCCCGTGTGTTTCTTTTGCTTCCATGCTCTTTCCTTCTCGGGCTTCAGTTTCGCCTCACTCTCGAACCCTTCGTGCACCACCACTCGCATCTACTATTCGCTCTTCTAAGAAATGAACTGAGGCCTCACAAGCTTGAGCGCCTTCTAGAGCTCTGCGACCTTGACGGCAGCCCCGGCTCGCACGAGGATGGGTGGGTGCGACATGCAGAAGGGCATGGATGGACCGCTTGAAATGCGCCACGCCACCCGACGTGCCCAGCACGCCTTTAGCCCTTTCTGGTTTCAGACCTGTGCACTGCTAGCAAGGTACTAGGCATCTCGAATTCCCATCCGCACTTTTGCGCCCGAGTCTGCGATATAAACCAATCCCCCTCTCGCTGTCGTGCTGCGACGCTCAGCGGGAACGATGCCGAATTGCCCCGACTCAGCACCCAAGAGCACTGCGACACAAGTACCTAGCTAAGTTGCAAATCCCTGCCCTGAACGGCCCTTTGGACGTTCCTCCAGGCCCCATCCCAGCAGCCGAATGGCGCTTTCTGGGCGAAACGGATTGATGCGACTATGGGTCGTGCAGCTCGACCAGCATGCCGCATCTCGGAAGCTTGGAAATCTTGGGGAGAGCCACTGCAGGCCCTCTTTGAAGCTGTAGTATGACGAGATGTCGGCTTTGATCATGATTCAGTACCCAACACGCCGTTTCTGGCTTTTCCTTCCACCAAAGACAACCCTTTCGCCCTCCGCAGAGTCCCAGGGAGCGAATACGCATCTTGGAGGGTCTGTTTTGACCATCTCGATGTCAGTTCGTCAGGGCTAGTGCGAGTCTGCAAACAGCAGCGCGCGCACCAACGTCCCGCGCATCACACAAAAATGGCGTTCTTGGCGATTAGTCGGACGGACCGCCGCACAGGCCACGCTAAACATGTGAAGTCGAAAAGCCATGGTGCATCGGCGCATGGGCGGCCTGTCTGGTGGACCCTTCCAGCTTCCGCGGGACGCTAGTCCAGGTCCGGCGTTGCAAGTAGGCTCGTGTCCGACCCATCGCTAAGCCTGAGTCCACTCCTGTCCCAAAAACTTGCCGCTTTAAGCATCACGTGGCTGATCACGGGAGCAATGTCGAGATCTCGCCGGGTAAAGACCAGAACGAGTCGGCATACAGCGAGATTTTGAGCGCAGATTAGACCTTGGCTGTCCCGTCGTGACAAACTCCACTACCAACGATGGTAAAGAGACGGCTGTAGGTCTTGGAAGGACTATCGAACCAGAGTACGAGTCGAGCTTGGAAACTGTCAATTTGGCGCTCCGTTCAAAACCGGTCGCCGGCTCCGAAGATCTGGCGGTGGTCTGAGCTTCTTATCCGATAAGATCTCGGAGAGATCCAGATTGACGCCGCACTTTTTTATCAGCAGCAGAAATCCAACGCCAGCCTTGCATCTCCAACCCGGCTCCAACCCAGCCCCGCGCGCGACGTTTCACCCCAAAGCCATCGAGAAGCAACGGCTCTGCCATGGTTCTAGGCCTTTGCGACGCAGACCATGGCTGAAACTTCCTCAATCCAGCAGCCCCAGGGCAATAAGAAGAGAAAATCCTCGACAACGACCGAACCCACCGAACCGAAAAAGAGCAAAGCGGTCCCCAGCGGCCCTACGACCCCTCTACCTACGCACGATGCCCTCCTCGCCGAGCTCAGGTCCAAATACGACATCCTACCCGCCTTCACCATTTCCTCGACGAAGATCCAGAAGCGTGTGAACTGGCTCCTGCGACACCTACGCAAGGACGACGGCGACCCGAGGAAGCGCGCCGTGCTCCTCTACGCGCGGCCGAGCGAGGCTGTCAAGATGATCACCATCGTGGAGCTTGTGAAGCGTATCGTCGCCGAAGAGGACAAGAGCGGACGGTGGTACCAGTACAACCAGATGTACGAGCTCCCGCCGAAAGCCGAGGTCGTGGAGGAAACCATGCTGGGCGCCGGCCTCGGCGAGGATGAGGCCGCAGGGGGCTCGGACGACGACGATTTCGAGGTAATGGAGAGCCGGTTCGAGAGAGCGGTTCTGCCTCAGCCGGTCCGCCGTGTGGCCAAGTCGCTGAGTGTCTTCCTCTCGCTCGCGCCCATTCCAGAGTTGAAGGCCAAGGACGACGTTACCACGCAGACGAACGAGCCTCAGGGTGCTTCAACAAGCTCAGTCGCGTCGTAAGAAACAACGGAGACCCGAGGTCCGGCGCGAGGGCAGCGAGCGAGTCCAAAGGAGGCCGGCAACGGGGCCAAGAGGAGTTTGGCCTATGGATCATCTGGATCTGGGACTTGGGGCGGTACCTTGAGCAGGCTACATCAACAGGCGTTAAAGGATGAAAAGTTTCATGGTTGATACCCATCAGGGCGGGAAGTTGTCAATATGACAGATTTTGATTTTGCTATACAATTAGGCAGCCTTGGTATACGGACTGATGCGATCCTTCCATAGGCCATTACTCCAATATCACAATGCATGCCCTTTTTTTCCCCTGACCATCTCCATACACTCTCGACTTCTCCCCCTTTGGCGGCATCCACTTGCACAAGACATAGGAAACTATGAATCAGACGCGGCAAGGTTGTTCTCACATATGTCACTCTTCCAATATCTCCCTCCCCTTTCAGCTGTTACATATCCTCGGTGCGGCTTCGACAGCGTCCGCTCGCGAGCGCGCGCAAAGACAGCTGTTCCCGATACACCTCTCTTTTTGCCCTCCACCGACCGGTCCGTCTCCGCAAAGCAGCCACTTTAGTGCTTGCCCTCCTTGGACGAGTATGTAATGCGCAGGACAAAGTTGACGACAACGGCCAACAGCAGGATGATGGCCAGGAAGGTGGGGCCGAAGCGGTCGTCGAAGCCGGCCTGGCCACGGACGCGGATGGATTTGGCGCGCCAGTGGTACGTCGCAAGGGCGTATATCATGGTGAGCATGGCGACGCCGGTGAAGAGGAAGGCGCTGATGAACGCCGGGCGGTCGCCAAAGTTGAGCATGCCAATGGCAAGGGCGCCGAGGATGACGGTGAAGTTGAGCCACGAGAGGAAGGTGCGCTCGTTGGCGAAGAAGACCTTGGGCTCGACGCGCGTGGGCAGGGCAATGCGCTTGCCTGTGAGATCGGGGTCGGTTAACTTCTGCGCCTTCTTCGGGGGGGGTGGTCGGCGGATTTCCATGGGTCGGGGCAGCGGGAGGAGCTTGAAGGTTTGTGTAGGTGTAGGGCAAGTGAGGGGTCAACTGAGAGAAGGTGGACATACCGGGAGCGGTCTGAAGGAGAGGCTGGCTAGACATTTTGGTGATCTGCTTGCTTTCTCCGGTGCAACTGCGGTTGTATGTATCGTGCTCTGTCCAATCGCGAACAAAGCTCTTTTTCGTGGCTCGACGGGATCGAGGCGGGTGTTTCTGTTGCTCCTTGCGACGGTTTCGCCGATGCCAGAGGAAATTTAACGTTCGCTGGTGATCTGGTAACAATGTGAACCCAGTGGTTTGAGAATCCTCTGATCGGTTGGCCTACAAGTAAAACCTAAACACGGATTTCCGAGAGCCAGCAGAACCCAAGTCGAGCGAGGTTGACAATGGATCGAGGAGGCTGTCTAGCGTTGTTCGAGAGCTCGGACTCGTGTCGGGCAGGGCGTTCGACCACAACGGTTATCGCGAGGGGGAGACAGGCGATGAGTTGACGACGTCAATTGCTTCTCTTTCCAAGATTTCCGTCTGGGAAAAAATTGAAAATCTTATCAGGAGTGGATGGTGGGAAACAATGCGGGCAGAGAGGAAAAAGCGAGGAGGAAAGACGCGAGGATCCGTAGCCGAGAGAACCCGCCTGAAAGCTTGTTTGATACGACACTGACCACAGACGATGCGGCCGCCAGCCCCTCAAAAGCCTACAGCGAAAAGCTCCATCGCAAGAGAAACTTGTGACGCTAGGCCTGCAAGGCTAGAGCTCACCCCACCAGCCACAGCTCGAATCCATGTCACTTCCCTGCGAACCGTTCAAGCGAGGTACACGTGCCGTTCAGTCGTATCATGATTGGAGAAGTCACTCCGGAAGAGCCAGCGCCACATCAGACCCATAGACAAGCTGACTAACATGTGGCTTTGCTGAAGATTCGAGCAGCAGACCACGTGATCTCGTTGCCCCGCGCACCTGGCTAAAGCACGGCCCGCAGTGCGACATGAGGCGGCCAAATCGGGTTGGCATCACAACATTGGTAACTTTTTGTGGAGGAGCCTCGTCTTTCTCGTCTTGTCCCAATCTGTCAACACCACATCCAGTCCTCACCAGCAAACACACCACTGAGATCTTCGCACGAGTCCATCTAACGTCTCGACATCTTCCGATTTCACACGAATTCCACGACTTTACGAAAAGCAAGCGTCAATTGTCGGCACTTCGGTTTCCCAAGCATCTGACTGTTTACCTCCCTCCCCCTAAACATAACATCCAACAATCACAATGTCCGCTGCTGCTCCCACAACAGCCACTCCCGTACGTCACCCATCCCCGCGCTAAGATCGCCTCGTCTCTATTGTGCATTAACTTACGGTTTCTCTGTAGCCCGTGGCCTTCAACCGCCTCAAACAAATTGCTACCGACGTAAGCCTCTGACCATGCGACTTCGCAAATGAGGTCGCAACACCCCCAAAGAGACAACGACGACTAACCCGGCACCTTCCACCAGGCTTGTCAATCAGCAATTGGCTCCGCTGAGTTCTACGACCACGCTAAGACCGAGGCATGGAACTCGCAGATCATCGTACGTCCCCGTGCCGCGCCAGCTACAGACTGTCCCCAAACTAACCACTGCGACACGAACAGTCCTCCGTTCTGAAGGCGGTCATCTCTGAGTCCACACCCCAGGGCGGCTCTGCTCCCGCCTACAAGTTCGCTTGCAACTCGACGATTGTCCAGCACCTGGTTCCTACCTCCTCTCTCAACAAGTCCAAGGGAACCTCCGCCTCTACTGAGGAGCCCTCCGTCTCCACGAGCGCCGACCCCGCGACTGCCACCGACGGCAAGCCCCACGTCGGCCGCCGCGGCATGCACTCCGCCACCGGCGCCTACTGGGACGAGAAGAAGGACGGCATGTGGTCCTACAAGTACGATGGCGGTGAGGGCAAGGGCATGGACGTTGTCATTATGCTCATTTGGGTCGCCATCTAGAAGCCGGTGAAGCAAGCTTCACTCGTCACTGACGGAAAGGAGGAACCATTAAACTGGCATGCGGAGGCGTGCGCTTCGCCTTCCTCTGCGGTCCAGCCACCAACCGAAACCGCCCACGCGGAAGGATTGGAGTCCTACGGCAATTGGGTCGGTGTAAGGAGCGCCCAGCAATAGGTGTAATGAAGGAGACTTTACAGCCGAGATACAGGGTGTACATCGGAAGACGGCGGCAAGCCGAAAAGGGGGGAACCTGTCTCTGTCTCGATGTTCAAGTCAGGCATCTACGGCGAAACGGTTGTGTAGGTTTGTTATTTGCGCTTGAGTTGCGTTGTCCCCAAACCAAAATAGCCGGAGTTTTGATGAGAACAATGCCATATCATGAATTTGTTCAACCGATTTTCCCCCAGGATGTTCCGTATGGATTGTTTACTTATTGTCGAGCCGCTATTTGGCGATGCAGCGCATTGCACGTTTACAGGCGGCACCCCTGCTACCAGGAGATGTCATTGTTATGCATCTTCCAGTTCCCCGACTTGCCCTATATCATCCGAGCCATGGCAATAATATCATACTCGAGTCAAAAAGCCTTTCAGAACAAGGAGCGACGGTGGCTTGCGTGCGGCTGGTGCGTGGGCACCTTCGACTCAGCAAAACTTTTGCCACTGTATTCATAGCACACGCTGCGGTTGCATCGGAAGATGGAAAATCCATGACCTTTGAAATCAGCGTCACCCTGCATCACAGGCGGCTCTCCGCTGCAGAACGTCGATGTTCAGTTTAGTTGTTTTTCCGGCTTCCACGAAAAGGCGCACACGGACCCACGGGTTCTGTCATCAACTGGAGGGGCCGCTATCCACGGCGAGGCCAAGCGCGAGCGAGCGGACACACGAGGTCCCATTTGATGACATACATGGTGGCGACGTTCGGTTCCCCGCTGTCACGGAAAGACGCTGGACCCTGATGATCCTTTCTTTTTTTTTTGCTTTTTTCTTACGACACGGCCGGCGCCTTGACGTTTGCCAATCAGGCCCGTTTGACGCGCGTGCTTACTTTTGATATGCTGCCAGTGATGGTGGGAGGACCCGTCGTCACACAAAGCAAATCCAGGGCACGCGAGTCAAAAGGAGGGATTGGGAGAAAAGGTTGCCAGACAGAAAAACGCTTCGCGGTCGCATTCCACACGGTACAGGATGGGCGGCTGAAAGGGGCACAATGCGAGCGTTGGGATGGACGGTCCTCAGAGGATGCAGGGTCGTACACCCTCTCCGGCGAGAACGACGTGCGCCGGCTGTTTGGGACGGGGGGCGCTGACGAGGAAAGTGTCGGGAGTGTGAACGTTGTTCGGAGAAAACGTAAATCTGATCACGATCTCCCGCAGGGTTCACATGTTCTCCCCCCATGGGGCCTTTGGGGTAGGCCTCTCCGGCGAAGGCTCCTTGTCTCTGGGACTTCGCGTCGGAGCGCAGCGTCGCGGTGGGCGGAGGATGCCGAGCTTCGCCGAAATCCTCGCGGAGGCAACGGGAGAAGAAAAGGTCAGATCATGATAGCGACGAGTCCTACACATATCACAACACCCCATACCGTCACCGTTCAGTCGGTGTGCGCCGACAGCGGGAGGGTGCGTGGCAGGAACCATGAGGGATGCGCCAGATCAGATCAGCGAAACGGGTGACGTTTCGACTCTTTGGTTGCCTGGAAGTCTTGGGCAGTTTTGCTCCATACGTTTACTCCAAGGCTCGCGCCAAAGGTATCATGACATTACACGTGTAGAACAGGGTCCTATCTGGAAGGGGGGTCTCTGACATGCCTCGGGATACCTGATCAAGAAACCCTCCCCCAAATGTGAGAATTTCCCCAGCGGCTATTGGGTAGTTCGGGGAAGTAGATTATCAGCAAGATACGGTCACAATCAGCGAGACGTACAGAAAGACGCTGTAAGTCTTCGCTCGAATTATCGAGAAGAAGTTCGCCACCGCTCTTTGGGTCCCCCACAAATTTTGGGTGGCATCCGCGGGAGGTGCAGCAGCATGACGACGTCGATCGCAGGGTTGGCGGGTTACCCTCTTTCTAGTGGTCTATCTCTTTTGCCGCCGGCCGCATTGAGCTCTCAGTGTTTAACATCGCTGCGGTAAGACGGACAGGAAGCACAATGACTAGTCAGAACAGCAGGCGTGTGCCCCATGTCCTGATCCGACAACATGACTGCCGTGCAACGGCGACAGCCTCGCTGGGCTAGTTGTCCGCGGTCATGGGACCATTGCTCCCGGTGAGGCCTGTCGGTGTGTTACAGCGGTTGCCTTGCAGAGGTACGAAAGGAGTGCCTTCACGACCATGGGGTAGTGGTTTAAGAGGTTCATCATTGTCGATTGACGCCTGTGTCATGAAACTCAGAAAGATTGACAGATGACTGAGGATCAGTCGATACGGCTTGCGGGGTAACCGACGCTGCCGCTGCCGAATTGCGGATTATGCAGAAGACACAGAGAACTGGTTCGAGGACAATGGCTTCCGTGCTGCGTTGCAGTTGGGTTCATGTTGGGAGTTGGACATGCGGGTCGTCGTTGGCAACTGAAGGGGGTTTCGTATAGCTGGGCTTTGCTACATGGTGTTGCTCCTGTGCTTCGATGCGCGACGTTGCATGCCATCGACGTCTGGCCAGTTCCAGAAGCACGAAGAACGGAACACGACCTATCACGACCTGCCAATCGAGCCCAAAAAGACCCCATATTCGCGATGCGCTTCACACACGCAGCTGCTGGTTGGTCAATCCAGAAAGACCAAAGACATACAGCGCCAAGCGGGGGGAACGAGGGGTGATGGAGGGTCATGATCTAGAGCGGGAGCTTCGATTCGCCAGGTGAGGTGCGGTGGCTTTGCGTCGTTGTCGATTTGTGCTTTGGGTTTGGAGGAGTTCCCCGCGAGGATGATATGGTATGGAACGGAATGGTATGGTGGTGAGGTGAGTCTCGCTCGCTTTTCCGAGCCACCGAGCGCTGTGTCATCGGATCTGACGACTGCAGAGCTCCGCTCTGGTCCTCGTCTGCCAGTGGCTCGCCCTGCTCCCTGTTCGCTGCGCCCTAGACCGCGCTACCGTTTGCCTTATGACGAAAGTAACCGGGCCCAGGTACCGAGTACTTTAGATCGCGCTTGCAGGAGACCGGTCCGTCCCCTACGTAGGTGGTAGTGTAAGGACGAGGGCAAAGAGGACCCCTTCAGCTGAGCGTTGTTGGCAATCGAGAGCCGAGAGGGGTGGAACTTGGCCCTTCGGTCCCCTCTAGGTGGTTACAGGAGAAGGAGAAGCAAGCCATCGTCAGCAATCTCCATCTTTCTCCAGTGTTTTTTCTGTTGCTTGCGAGGATTATCGAGATTGTTTCTGGATGTGCTATTGGCGAACTTCATGCTTCATGATTCGCGCGAGGATGAGAATGACCGAATTCCCCATTTTTGTTCCTGCCATATTCCCTCGGCGTCAGTGGGGGGCAGCGGGAAGAGGAAAAAACCAGGAGACGAAAGGGCCCTGACCCAGTGACACTCACTGCAACAGTTACAACCCTTTCGAGTTGGCAAAGTTGCTCTCTTTTCAGCGTCCTGCATCGCCCTCGCTCCCCAGCATGGAGCCGCTCGAGGCCGGGAATACCTAGCGTGCGTGCCTCGCACTATCCGCTAGCTTATCAGGGGAGGCACTGGAAGGAACAACCACACACGGCTTAATATGGCAACAATGGCGTATGGCTCTTGTGTCCCAGTGCCACGCTGCACCCCCCAATGAGGCCGCTAATCTGCCTACCACCTCATCTCGGGGACTTGTACCAGTGACTTGATGGACCCCGTCGATTTGGATGTCGAAACGGCCAAACACTGCCTTTCCCGTCCGGTTCTGGCTCCATCACACCACATACGCACCCTTTTTTTCATCTTCCTTGCCTTCCCCGTCTCTTCTCCTCCTTCAAAAGAACACCCCCGATCGGCACTCGAGACCACCTCATCGGGGTCCTGTCACTTTTTGTTGCCTTTGGCGTCCCATTATATATCTAGCGAGCCTCTCCCGGCTCCATCCTCATCAGCCGTTTCTCGCCTCATGAACTTGCTATTGAGGCTTGCCCACTCACAAAGAAGAATACTGCTATCCGACCTTGGTCCTCCCAGCCGCACCATCGACATCACTTGAACCGACACATCTTGACTCGCAAAGCTGGGAGCTCGAGATCATTCCACTTCACCACCACACACGCAGGTGAATCCATCCGTCTAGGGAACGAATCCCCTTCTCATCTCACGAGACCGCCTGGCGTTCTCCACGTCGTTGGTTGCTCTTCAAACCCGCTCGCCTACACCACACAACACACTCATCGTCAGATAATAGCCCAGCTCGGGCCTTCGACAACCCAACAAAACACCACCCGCCGTTGCACAAGAACTCTCTTTCCCCCTCCACGATGGTTGAAGTACTCCCCTCGGGCCTCGCCCAGAACGGGCACATCCAGGAGTCCCAGGATTCCGCCGACCACGTAGCCTCTGTTGCTCGTCTGCTCCTCGCAACCAATCTCGCATCTCGTCAGGAGAACAAGATGATGACCCGCGAGGAACGCCAGGCCATGATCGACGAGCTGAGCAAGAAGCGTGCAGGCTGGCGCACACCCCGCCGCGGCTGGTCTATCACCGACTCTCCCGTGACATCAGCTCAGGGAAGCCCGGCGCTCAACGCCTCCCCTTATCCCGCTCCTCCCCACGCTACTCAGCACGAAGCTGTCGAGAGACACGCTATCGCTTCTGTACCCGAGCAGTCCGAACTCGCAATCGAAGAGATGAAGCAACTTCCTCATGCCCCTATCGCCCGCCGGCCACCTCTCCCGCCCCCGCGCCGTTCCTACTCTGTCACGGACTACGAGCCGCCAGCCCGCATCCACCGACCCTCGGCGCGCATGGACATCTTCGACCTCCCCGCCGAGCTGCATTACGCCATTTTCGACCACCTCGATCCCATCGACAGCACCTGTTTCGGCCTGACGAACAGCCACTTCTACAACATCCACCGCCGTATGCACGGCTCTGTGCCGTTGTCGTCCCGTCGCAACGGACCCAACGATCTCGAGTGGGCCTGGCGGTTCGCTGGTCCCCTCATCTACCACGAGTCCGCGGCTCCTCCTGCCGAGGCCTTCCAGGAGCACGCCCACGCCCTCGAGCGCATGCGCGTCAAGGGCCAGGTCTACTGTCGCAAGTGTGGAATCTCTCGTTGTGAGCTGCATCGTCACCTACGCGAGTGGATGGGGCCCAACCTCGAGTACTGCTCCATCACCCAGAAGTACGGTTCCAAGGCTGCCGCGGAAGCGTCCGACACTTGCTACATCAAGTCCCCGAAGCACCCGCACCGATGCGGCCGACACGCCTCCAAGCCTGTCAAATCGCACAACTAAGTGCTGTGTGTTTTGACTTGATTGGCGTTTTTCTTTGCTTTGAGCATCGCGATTGACTTTTGTATGATTAAGACACGACGGCACCTACGGGCTGCTTCGATCGTGCGGCAAGGAGTTGAAACGGGAAAAGAGAGACACGTAGGACGAGAGTTGTATTATTACATGGGACGGCGTTGAATTGGATAAACGAGACATCAGAGACACAAGAGATGGAGGCGAGAAATGAGAGAGTCGCTCTTCTGCGACCTGAGATTATGGATCCACGAAGAAGCAGCAGACAAAGACTAGCATGCATAGATGAGAAGATATCAGGAAGCTACGGCATCGATGCTGCTGCGTCTTGAACTACAGCTAGAAAACACTATCATAAGCATCCATACTTTGACTCTTTTCTGCTCAAAAACCCCTCCCATCGATTTCTGTGTCTTTACCCCATACACGACTGATGCGGTCAATTGAAGAAGTCCACGGCTATGACGTAATGCGGGACACATGCGGACTGTGGAGCCTGGAATAGTTTCGTTGGATGGAAACGTCCTCCCATGTCTCAGATACCGGGGACCCATTCGGCCCTATGGCATGGCCGGCGTCATTCTGCTCGGCCAGAGGCCGAGTTCCACGAGTCGAGGGTGAGGGGCAGGCAAGTCATCGCCTCTTTCGATGCTCTGCGGTACATCGGGATGGACCTCTACGCGATGTGGTGGACAGCGCAGAGCTCTTGCATGCTTTCCTAGACTCTGGCCTTCGCGGCCTCTCCTGGGCTGTATTCACACCTCTAGAGGCTCGTTACCTCATCTCCGTCTTTCCAGGCTTGGAGTTTACCCAACGGCTCAGAAGGTTGGCAGAGCAAGCCACCTTTTGAGGAGTCCACAGGGCTTATAGTTGCCCCTGGACTTATAACGATATCATGTAAATGACGGAGGCAAGTCAGCATTGCGGTGAGTGCGTACAACCCAGGGGACCGCCTCATACAAACGTGGTCACTCAATCACTGCGGCTGTGTCGATTTCAACAAAAAACAACTGTAAACCCCTGGAATTTGGCATGGCTCACTGAGTGGTGCACAGTTGTCGCCAGGACTTGTGATCTGGATTTCGAAAGGACCAGGAGGGTTAGTCTTTCTACGCCATATGTATATACCCATCACAGGACAGCAGCAACAGCACTCCCTGCCAGTTGCCGTTAAGGTTCCTCGATGCTCGTCCCAAGTCTCTTGGTTGTGAGGTTCCCGCCCTCGGTTCGCAAAGCTTCCAGCTGAACGCAAACAAAAACCACAGCAGATCAAGGAAGGGCTTGCTGGTTCCTAAGAATTCAGTCGGCTGGTTGCTGAACGTCAGGAAAATCTTTTTGAGAGCATATTTGGCGGGTTTTGCGCGATTGTCAGAGCAGCTCGTTTGTGGAATGTTCTCTGTACTCACACTACTGGCAATTTAACCTCTAGTAGCTCATCTCTGAATACAAGGGAGGAGAGAGGCGTCCTGTATGAAAAATCAGCCGTCATCCCAAAGAAGGGATTGTTGGGGTTCACCAAGCTGTCCGAACATGCGCCTGTTTCGTCCCAATCGTAACCATCACACAAAATAGGCAACTAGACTTGCATATAAATACATAACAAGTGCGCCCGCCGGTAGCCAAAATCACAAAAGTTACACCAAACACAGTTGTCTTGCGACATGCACCCCTATGTTCTGCATCAGGCTGGGCCCCTGAAGCCTCACGATTACCCAAGCCTTTGATCTTCGTCCCGCATCTCTCCGTTCGTATTCACGGCGTGACACGTACGGTTCGGACGCCGACGGGAAAGCCCAGTGACGAAGGAAAGAGACGACACCTGTCTCCTTCATGCTCTATGCTCCTGTCCAATGGTCAAAGGTTTGCGCCTCACTTGGCTCGGCCGCCGAAGCACCGAGTGTATGAGCAGAGTCACAGGTTGTGGGATCCAACAGATAGAAGGAGGAGGTAAAGGCTCTTTATATATTCTTACTGATCGCAGGCCTTCCTGTCGCTGTTTCGTAATCGCCCTGGCCAAATGGCGGTTCGGAGAGGTCTATCTCGAAGGTTTTGACACACAAGCCCAAGTAAAAGAGTTGGAAGCATTGGCTACTTGCCTAAATCTCCCTCTCTGTTGGTATTGTCCCCAGTCCACCGTATAACCTAGGGTCGGACGTTATTTTGTCCAAGGCTGATTCGACTTTGGTCTGACACATCAACAATTTGTCCTGTTTGCATCTGCAATATACTAGTCAGGCCTGCAAAAGCCTCGTTAACGGGCCTCAAGCAATCCGGACGCGTTGCGCATGGGATACAAGCAGGGTGGCAAACTTTCCTCGTCATGATGGCAGAAACACATGGCTAGGACAACATCCCGAGATGGCTTCTTGTCAACCATAGATACACGTAAGGGTCCATCTTGATCCTGCCCTGCTGAAAGGACAGACAAACATCACCATTCTCTCTATTTTTGTTCAATACCAAAGGCGTGTGCCCCCCTCCTGGAACAGCAAGCCTTTACGTGTGTGTTGTTGAATGTTCCTTTTCGTTATACAATGATGTGACGTTCAGCTCCGTTTCACAGTCTTGGCCCGGCTTACACAGGTTGCCTTCAGCTATCATTGAAGCATAGACGCAAGCCAAGACAAGATTGAAAGGACTCGCGGGGTAGATTTATTCACCATAAGGCCGAGACAGCTTCATGCAGAACTTTAAAGGCAATATATTTCTGGGCATCATCTCTCGTGACTTTCTGACAGTACTCTCAATAGGCTCAGCGGCCTACTTCCGAGAATCGGATCGAGAAACACCTTCAATGTCCCATTGCAATGAAACTCTGGCACCCGCCCGCCGATATCCATGACGTTGTAAATCAACTGCACCATCGATAGGAGAAGCTACAGCGGAACCAAACCCACGAACCACAAACCATTCCAGAACTCAGCAGGAGCATATATAGTAGCCGTCACAACACAGACAGAAAGACAACGAATCCGGCTAAAGGGCCTATCTCAGACCCTAGATACGACTTCGGGTGTCATTGTCACAGAATCCCAACAAAGGACTAAAGAGGTATCAGTCGAAGAGCCACGCGCGACGCCGATGTAACGCCAAGAACGCCGCCCTCGAGTGATGAGAAAAAATGAAGATACGCGTCAACGGTCATGCACACTTGCAAGCAATCCCAACGAGGAAGCGGCTTTAGCCGACCAGGTTTCCGTGGGACCTGCACTGGCCAACCCTCCGATAGACCTTCCCGGCCCCGAGCGACAATTGTGTCTTGGAGAATGTTCTTATTTCTTCAAAACGGCGTCGTAGAGGCTCACCAGGGCGGTAATGGCAGCACCCGTCAGGATGCCCTTCCACTCGCCGTATAGAGCGCTGTTGATGCGGTCGATGGAGTTCTCGTTGATCCATCCGCCGAAAGTGACCTTCTGGCCGTAGACGACGAATGAGATCAGGGCCTTGACAATGCTGAACACTAGGGGGTCGACATTGTACTCAACCGTCGAGCTCTTGCGGCCCCGAGGCTGGGGATGGCTCGCGGCACTCAGGTTGTAGAAGTAACCGAACAAGGATGGGATGAGAACCGAGGTGAGCGTCCACAGTGTGACGGGCGACCAGAAGGAAGAAGTCACAAACAGGAACGCGTCAGGCACATAGACGGGGTAGAAGTTGGTGCCCAGGGCAGGGATTGCGGGGATAGTAAAAGCGTAACGAAGGGGTAGGACCTCGGCTCTCAGGTTCCACGCCTCGAACGCGGCAACTGTGAAGAGTACCGAGGTGACTGTCGACAGGGACGAGCGCACGGCTTGGGTGCCCTCCTGGATACCCGACTGGTCGTAGAGCTCCGTGACGCGCTCGCGCACCGCAACGGTATGGCGGTCGACGGCCTCAGCGACATCGGCGGGCGTCGCGGGCAGAGGGATGCGGCTCGCGAGAGATAGGTTACGCGCAGGAGTGCGCGTCGCCAGGGCGGTGGAGAGGGCAGGCTCCGGGCTTGGTGATGATGACTCGGCTCTGCGACGCGTGTTAGTCGCGACTGAGGGGCGACTCCGCAACGCATCGCGGGGAAATTTGAAGAGATTACTTACTCGGGCTCGGGTTGGATCTCTTCGATAACTCTCGTCGCCCTGCGGCGCGTTGTCGACCTCACGAGGTCGGTCAGGGGAGCCTCTCTCTTGACGGGCGAACCGGCTGCCTTGGCGCGGCTGTTGTAGTAAGGCGCGAGCTTAGGGTTGTGGGAGAACTGCGTCGCGTTCTCGGCGAGGTACTCATCAAGAGTGACTTCCAGGTCGGCCTTCTTCTGGTTCTCGTAACTGAAAGGAGCGCGTCGTTAGTATCGTGGTCCGAAGAGAATCGTAGGCCCCTCTGCGACAGCTCGACGCGACTCGGATGTGCTTGGCAGCGCTCGCAGCGAACGCGACAACGGCGCTGCGTAAGGTCAAATGCGACTTGCGCAACAGCACAGAGCTCGCGAAAGATACGGGAAACCAAAGGCAAACGAAAGTGAAAACATACCCAGTGAGTCCGGTCAGTTCGGCAAGCTCGACGAGGTCGCTCTTGCGCTGCCTCGCCAACCACGAGTTTGCGCCCGACATGGTTTGGTCGTTCAAACAGAGGGAAAGTTAATTGAAATGGGTATCAGAAGAATCGCGCAGAGGCGGCGACGTTAAATGTGCAATGCAAGAGATTCTCTCGTAGAGTAATTGCAACGAATGCAGGGCAGATAGTGCTTCGGCTTGGAATATGCTCAAAGGCGATGGTGGGAGGGGCAGATTGATGGTGATAAGCTGGGCTGAGCTAGGTTGTAAGGGGGGTCGACAAGGTGAGATGGTCGAAGCGTTGTCGGGTTGTTTATGTTTTTTTTTTGGTCCTCTGTCCGTCTTCGACAGCGGGTCTCCGGGTGTTGTGGTTAATGGAAGGGGAAGTGACGCAGTGGGATTGGGGGGGGGGAGGCAGCACGAGATGGGGGGAGATGGGCAGTTACCTCACAGTGACTGGCGATTGCTGCAGCGGCAAGTGCGCTGTGAGACTGAGCTCGGCACTGGGGACATTGCGACTGGTTTAGCGCCATTTCCCCTTCCCCCCCGGGAGCAGCAGACATGGAAAAGCACTGGCCACGGATGACGACCGGGACGAGACGGACCCACTCGAGCTGTCCGAATGTGGTAAGGCATGTAAACAAACGGTTTAGTTGCTGGCCTCTGCGCGCGACTGTTTGATGATCTCCCGCGACGAAGGCAATATTACAATCGAGGCCATCAAGGGGCCGTTCGGGGGAACTGGGATGATGCGAGCTTTGCGCGAACACGTGGCCTGTTGCTCATCAGAAGAACCACACGCGAGTCTATCGAACGCGATGTCCGCCAACACTTTCCACTCGCGATCAACACGTCCAGCTGTCGGGACAACCAAAACATACCTTCGACGTCTTCCATCTGTCCAATCACGTGCTCGCTCCAACTTCCACTGGCGATGTGTGATTTGGCCCCCAGCCTCTCAGGGCAGGATCATGCCAGAAGCCAGGATCCCAATAGAAGTAGACGACAATAATACGAGTAACCCAATCAGATTGACCACAGCTCCTACAGCCGTTCACCTCGAGACTTGATCTTTGCTCTTTTGCTGTTGTTTGCCTTTTGTATGGTTCTGATAGGAGACATGACACATGTAAGAAAAAGAAGAGTATGCAGGGCTTTGCGACAACGAGCGACGCAGAAATGCTCGGCGTTCTACCCGAAGTTTCCAGCAAGTATGCGTTCGAGAAAACACCTTTCCAGCTCTACAGGTAGCTATCGAGGATGACCACATTGGAGTCATTGAGCGATTGCTTGCCGCGCAGCGGACATATAAAAGCAACAGCAATAGAGACCAAACACAAAGGAAGTATCCTCTACTTTGAAACGTTGCCGATCAGCTCCACTTTATAGATCTCACGAACCTGTTGCAGTGATGAATCCCGGTAGTCTAGGCATCTAGCATCAACATATCAGCTCGGTTACTCACACTTTCGCCAGCCTCGCCCCTTCGCCATCACGGCCTCCAAGTCGAAAGTGCCAAAGATAAAAGAGTTCGGGGCATCGGCTGTGACCCGTATCGTCTTCGCCTGGGTCGTAGTCTATAACACGCTTTGTTTTGTACCAGTCATGTTTCCAAGTGTGGCATTCCCCCCCCCCCCCCCCCCTTAGTAAAATCCGGCATTGAAAGGGAAGAAGGAGGCAGGTGTGTTCTCATACTCGTGGCCTGGATTCTTGATGACTAGGCGCACGTTCTTCTCTTCTGCAAAAGCGAGCCCCGCCATAATCTACATTTGCATCGCAACAAGTGCATTGCCTGTCTACGCTTCCAGAGTTGGCCCGATTGGCTCCCAATATACCATGTTCCTTCGAAGCTGAGACGCTGGGCCCTTCGGGAAAGGACCGCTGCCAGTTCGCGCACTTTCAAACTACCAAGGGACCTCGGAGCCATCAATGACGTTAATGAACTTGCCCGAAGTGGTTTCGCGGGTCGCTTTCTCGATCTGGCACTGAATTAGCTACCCACAGCCCCGCGGTGTGCAATGCTGTTGAACGGGGGGACCTTACCAAATCGATGGTCTTGGTGGCACTCTCCTCGATGGTATGGGGAGCTTGCTCCATTCCCATTGAGCGGGCACCGGCGTTGCCCATTTCTGTTTGGACCAGGCTTTTAGGCATGTCAGTATCTTGTGTTTCTCTTGCTTCATGTGTTGACGTTGAGAGCTCTGTGTACGTACCCGGGGTGGATGGCGAACGCGATGAGATTCTTGTTTCCGGAATGCACCGCGCTGATGCGAAGGTCAGTCACTTTGTGGCTCAAATATTCTCCAGAGCTCAGGGGAAGTCGCTCACACAGTGAACCAGTCTTGACCGGCCTTGGCAATACCATAGGCGCTGACGAACGCAGCCTTGTGGACCTCAAGATTGGTAATAGAGGCAGCGGCACTCGATACGGACACCCACTTGGGCGAGCTGGACTTTTCGAGCAGAGGCTTGACGGCCTGGAAGAGCCGAACAGGAGCAACGGTGTTGACCTGGAGGGAGTCGATCAGATCCTGGATGTTGACAACATCGGGGGGGGCAGGTGCGGGCGAGAAGCCGGCATTGGCAATCACGACATCCACGTGGTTGATGCCGGCCGCCTCGATGTCCTTGACCGCCTGCTGTGGGTCGGTAGGTGAAGTGCTCTCGATGCTGACGAGGATAAGCTGGGAGCCCTCGGCTGTGGGCAGGCTCTTGAGCTCCTGTGCCGCCGGGGCCTTGCTGTCCCGGACACTGCCGATGACGGTGTGATTTGGCCGGGAGAGGTACTGCTCGACAAGTCCCCTGCCGATACCTAGAAGCGTGGTCAGTCGTAAGATGCATCTCGGACATGTTGAAATTTCGGCCTGCTCCGCTGGCACATCTGCTCATCGTCCTTCATCCCAGACCGAGGAAGATGAGACGCACCTTTATTGACACCGGTAACCAGAACCACAGTTGAGGTAGCCATCTTGTAGAAAGCACTAAGGGAGTTGGAGTAAACTTCGTCGAGACGGTGTACGGGCGTAAGGCGTCAAGCTGGGCAGAGTTTGATAGCAACGATTTGTGAATCCCAACCAGAATCGGGATGGCAAGTAGTAGCTGATGTAGTCATGGCCAGAGCATGGTATCTTTCACTTTGGCAGTTCGCATTTCTAAGCAACAGTGGGGTCAATAGATAGGAGCTCGCTCGTACTGCGCTTCAAGCATGCTGCTCGTCTGTCTCACGACCAACGCATCCTAACCAGGCAAGGCAGGTGTTTCGGCAAAGACAGCCGAGGTGAGGCAATTAAGGATTTGCTAGCTTAGCTAGCAATATCTTTTTGATTATTACCCTTAGCTTTACTTCTTTTCCGTAACCTAATACAACCACCTTTGCAGATCTACGATATCGTGGCCCTTTGCGATACCTAAATCTGTACTTGTTCGGTATCCCTGTAATACCAACACTAATGTCCTTTATGCGATGGCAATAAGCCATACATTTTGCCGTCCTAGCAACACGATGCGGCACCATGCAGTATCAGCACACTGACTTGGAACTGGGCTTGGAGTTGCGCGGCAAGGGCGAGATTTCGAGGCCATACAGGCATCGCAACAATTTGAGGATGCACAGTCGCCAAGCTTTCGTCTCTCTTCTTTCCGCCTGTTATCCTCAGTACTTCTCATCTGTACCGAGGACATGAACCCTTGACAACATTTTAGTCGGAGCTAGACCGAGCCGACGTATTTATGGCGAAAACCATGGATGGGACTCTCCTCGAGCCAAGCCAGATCGCACAAGCAAGACCAAGTCACAATATATCCACACCGTGATGAGCAGCTCTAAGCTAGGTTTCGGCCAGCTGTTTGAAGAACTCAGCTCGTTTACTCAGGAGTTCCTCCAGCGGATTGACCCTCATAGCCTGTAAAGGTTCTTAGATGGACAACGACATAAGAAAATCGGTAAAGTCATTAACTATGAGTATAAGTATAACAACCCTTGTCAATCTGAGCTGTTTCAATAATGTATATCTGTGAGCTACAATAACAGGGTGTATCAGCTCCAACCTGCCGCACCCATAGTCTTTACACATTAGATAAAGAAGACAATTATCGTTAGCGAGAGGATTCAATATTGTATATTCTTTGACTTCAACGTTCAGTTTAAGAGTTGACGTTGAAATACAAAGTACAAGTGTGTTCAATGTCGGGGTGTGATTAGGCCGACCAGCCGAGACGTTGATCCCGCTAGCGACCGAAACCGGGACAGCTGAAAGTTGGTTGTCGAACATCCTCGTCTTGGCTGGGGTAGCTTACATTTTGATGCAACGGGTCTAGCGGCACTGCAGCAGTCCAGCTAAACAGCTTTCTAGGCTTCAAGCGATAAGATTCTACTCACAGCAGTAGTTCTATTTAGTCAGGCTACCTTATCAAAATCATGTCACACATACTACAATAAAACTCGTACGATGTGGCTGGTTGCTGTATGTAGACAGAGACCGGAGTAGCTTATAGTTGATTATACTATTATAATAGGTCTCACCAGTCGACGCATCTATTGGCCTCGTTTACGAATGTTCATCTATCCGAATTCGTATGAAGCGGCTGCAGAGTAAGATTTGAAGCCACCGAAAAGCAGCTGCTACTGGATAACAGTCATTGTTCTGCCTAGCTGATCGTATGAGTTCTTTTCCGGATTCCATTTACGCTGCTTGCATAGAGTTTTAAAGCCCAGCTAGCCGCAAAAACGCTGCTGATAGCAGCTATCGAGTAAGGAAATCGGGAGTTGGTAGACGTCCGATCAGGCAAGGAGAACTATATAACGCCTCCTTTCCTGCTCGCTTACATAGTCATGAGGTGTCCTCGCAACAGTTATTACTGCCATAATATCCTTTGTAACTTCACGAAAAAAAACGTTTTACCTTTTACACGAAAAATGGGTTTCTGGAGTAGCCTCGTCGACGGTGTCAGTTCTGCTGGCCAATGGGTGCTGAACCACTCAGGCGACATCAGTTCAGTCGTCGGCACCGTCACCAAGGTAGCTGGAATCGCTGCCCTTGAAGAATTCAAAGAACCGGGCGCTACGGCCAAAGGTCCGGAGGCTGCGCAGAACGACGGAAAGCGCTCCGATGACCCCCCTCTCTGAGACGAAGAGCCTGTCTCCTTATTATCACGGACGACAAAGAAGCGGAGGTCAGGGGCGAGAACAGAGAACCAACAATGAACAACGAGCCGGAGGGAAGGATCAGGGAATAACCCAAAGAGGAAGGGTTTGGGACGAAGGCTTGGCGGGAAGCACACACAGATCAATGGGACAGAGGGAGCAGACACGTGCAACACAGAGGGAAAACCATCCCCAAGGCTTCGAAGCGATGATGGCCCTAGTGGGGATGTTAGCAAGGAAGGCATCGGCATGGCCTATCCCGCTCTCGCCCCAGGCATCCAGCTGCAGAACTCATCATCCATGGCACCAAACAGAAAGCGGTCTAATGGAACTAAGGCTGTGGAGATCAGGTTAATGGTAGTCATTAGTCAGGGTGGGTGAGAGGATTAAGGCCACATGTAGACCAACAAGTAGAATACTTATACCATCGTGGCCATGACGATTGAGCTTGTTCCTCTGTGTTGAATACCAACGCAAGTCCTAATATCACCACACCACTAGCTGCACCGGTCTCACACAGGTGGTAAGGATGGCCATTAGCTCGTTAATTAGACACTTGGTACTTTCTAACACTTTGAATCTACCATTTTTTGTCTCGGTGGATGATGCTAACCCAAATTAACCGGCACTGAAGCACCTCGATCCATGCGTGCGTACATAGGAGCGCATGTGTATGCGCTAGCTCTGGTTTACTTATCTGGATGGATAGATCGACGTCCAAGACGTTGCTCTCGCATATATCCTAAGAACAGTAGGGTGAAGTTCATTTTACAATTCTCAACAATAGTTCATTCTCAGCGTCAGCCTCAAGGCAGCGTTTCTGGCATGGGGCTTGGAGAGGCTTGAACGTAGCGTGCGTAAGATGTGTCGTCATTCTAAGTCCAGTTCCATGCAGGAAACACCGAGCAACCTAAACCGCCTTGTTCCCGCCGGGTATTCCCATAAATCCGTCCAGCCCAACAGTACTTGTACAATCGAAGATTCCCGCGGCCCCAACATTGGCCGGCTAATACTATAGTCTAAGCAGAATCAACAAAGTTGACAAACCTCTCCTCCCCTCTCGGCACAACCCGGACCGGGACACTCATCCCTTGCGGCAGCTTCAGCGTCAGCATGGTTGTTGCCTTCTTGACCGTCTCCCGACACTTGTCCTGTGCCTTCTTGTACAGCTTCTGTCGCTCCGCCCGGCCCATGGCTTCGACCTCGGCGTCCGACGCCCACTCGTCTACTGCCAGCTCGAGGCTGTACCGCTGGAACACGACCGACAAGGCGGCAATGATCTCCACCTGCGCGATGCGCCGCCCGAGGCACGACCGCGGGCCATCGGAAAAGGGGACGTACGATCCCCGCACCGGCCGAAACATCTTCTCGCTCGTGTCTGAGCCCTTGTACCCGCCGTAGTCCTCCGTGTCGCCACTCTTGTCCTCGGTCTGCGCCGCGTTCAGGCTGGCGCGGTACCACCGCTCCGGCGCGAAGTCGTCGAGGTCGTGGTCAGCGCCTGTGACCTTGCTCGGCTTCGATGGCCAGTTGCGCGGGTTGCGGTGTGCCGCCACGCCTACAATGGAGATGTGCGCCCCCTTGGGCAGGGCGTACTTCTCACCGTCGAGCGAGATGATGCCGTCACTCTCGGGGTTCACCTTCTTGGGGATCTCAACCACAGCCGGCGTCATTCGCAGCGTCTCGTTCATACAGGCGCCTAGCATCGAGGCAAGCATGGGGTTCACTGTGCTCTCGTAATTCCACTCGCTCGGGTCGGTGTCACCAAAGATGCTGTCGATATCCTTCTGGAGCTGCCTCTGTACCGCCGGATTGCAGGCGATCTCGATCAGCCCAAAGTGCATCGCGTTCGCCGTCGTCTCGTGGCCCGCGACAAGCATGATGAAAGCGTTGCCCGAGATCTCCGACTTGGACAGCTGCGGGATCTTGGATTCCTTGCCCTTGGACATGACCCCGTTGGCGCCGCTGTTCGCCGCCCTGTTACCGTACTTTGACCTCACGAGCTGGCCCATGAGATCCATGCCGGCGTCCCCGTGGTCGCCGTTCTGCAGATCTTCGATCTTGTCCTGCATCAGCTCGTCAATGTACTGCACGTAATTATCGTGCGAATCCACCGCCTTCTTTGTATACTTGAAGGGAAGCATCTTCAGAATCTTGTGCGGCACCAGCAACAGAACCAGGATGTGTTCCAACATCTCGGCAAGGGCATCGCCAAAGCTCATCGTGTGGCCATGGGAGGCCTCGAGCGAGCTGTACTTTGTGAGTTTCGGATCCGTGCCCTCAGGGAGTGCCTGCCCCGGCCAGAGCAGGCGCATGCCGAATCCGACGTAGCTGATGATGTTGAGCGCCAGGCGCATGGTATCGTGATCCAGCGTCTCGACGGTCTGTCTGCTCTTTCCGTCCGGGCCGAGCCACTTTTGGATCATGCTCTGCGACTGCTTGATGGACTCGGCAAAGACAAGGGCGGCGTTCTTCTCGTTGAAGGCGGCGGAGGTGACCTTTCGGTGCATACGCCACACGGCGCCCTCGGTAGTCAGGACATTGTCACCAAACTGTTTCAGGATCGCGTACGACTCGACCAGCTTGGGGAACTTCTCGCGCTGTTGCGTGATCTGGTGGATGGCTTCGGCGCTGTCGGTCACGATGAGGATTTGGAAGGGCGACACGATCATAAAGGTCTCGCCGATGCGCGCAAATGGTTTGTGGAGTTGGTTGTAGGACCAGTTCGGCACGAGGAGACTACTCGCAAGCAGTTTGTATTAGCACGAGCTTGATAGACAGACGGGGTTAGGCAGTACTGACTCGAGCCAGTTTTCCCACCAAGACTTGGGAAAGGTCTTGATGATGGGAATCCAGAACTTATGGGTGAGCTGCCATACTATCGAGAAGGGCGACGCAGCTTTACTCGGACGGTCAGTCTATGCCCGGACGGAGCTGGAAGCTGATTGTTTCCACATACGAGTTACGACATATGGCAAGCCGACCTTCTTCGCTTCGGCTATGTTGCGCTGGAGGCCGGTGAAGCAGGAGTAGACACCGTAGGCGACCACAGCTACAACAAGGATGTAGATTGATGATACCATGGCGATGTAGACCACCGGGTAGCAACAGGATCGCAGACGTTGCCCGGAAGGCGAGGAGACGGCCCAGACACAATGCCGGATCTCGAAGTTAGAATATTGTCGACCGCAGTGGGGCTAGATTCGACGGGAGATCGATGGGGTCCGTGTTTAGCCTTGATACCCTGCTTGAATCTGGCGTCAGAGTTGGAGAGAAGCTTGATGCCGTTGCGACGATGACAATATCTACACGAGAAAATAAAGACAAATCCCAAGCCTAAGGAAGAGGAAAAAAAGAAGGCTGAACGAAAGAAGGGAAGGAAAAGTCACAGAACCGTCATGGAAACAAAAGAATGACCGGAAACGTTGATTGCGTCTGAGAGCGGGACGGAACAGGGCCATGTGGCAGACCGTTGGCAGGGATCGAAGCTCTCTGGTTTCGGATCCAGCGCAACCCGAAACTAGCAGACCCCCTACCCCGTCCCATTGGCAATTGAGAGCGTAGCGTAGATTTTTAGCTTGACGGGACCCTGGGAGTTGGCCTTTTTTTGCCATGAAGCTCACTTCACAATGGGCAGCAGGTGATTCGTTGACACAAAAGTATGGCGGGAGGGTCAGAAGCTTAGTTATGCTCAATTGGCGCCGGCGGTTCAAGATGAGACAGTTTGTCAACTCGGCCAAAGTTGCCCTTGGATTGGATACTTTGAGAAATTGGCGGGTGAGTTCTGGTCTTTGATGCTATCAGTTCCAGGTAGTGCAAGCAGTGAATGCAAAGTCTTGATGATGGTTCAATAACCATCCATCTCGTATGTCGTGAACACCACCTCAACTTCAATCAGCCGGCTGCAGCAAGGGGGCAAAAGCGCCCGGCTGTTGGTTCCCAGCAGAGCGGGCCCAGCTGCGGGGAATCGCTTCCTACATAGCTGCAGCAAATGCCGCTATTGGTAGCGGAGCTCATCACCCGTACAAGCCCCCCCAGACCTGGAAAGTTGGCCCCTGCATGAAGCTGCGACAGCTACCTCTTTCCCCACGCTCTGCATGCCATGATAGGCCCGACGTATCGCAGGTGAAAAGCCGGCGAATCTTCCGTAGGTCTGACGTCTAATCAGACTAGCCTTGTTGCGGCAGCTTTGCGTTTGCGGAGACTGACGCGATGATAAACAGTACCGGGCTGTTTGGCCAAGAGACATTGTGTGGAGTTAGTGACAGTCGAAGACATGCGCGTCGGGTGCCAGGTCAAGGCCGTCTCGGCAGGAGCCGGCGCGGGATGGTGGCGTAGGGGACCCAGGTTCTTGCAAGCAGAAGAAGATTTGTTACTACACGAGGTCGTTGAGAGTTCCTACCTTTATGTTTCGGTTTTCTCTGGCAATCGATGAGTCTTGTTCGCAAGGGGCCGTCGCGAGTCTCCTCCTCTTCAAGATGCTTGAGCTGCCTGGGAAGCCCAACAACTAGACGTGCCTCTGCAACATAGCCGTCGCAAAGGTTAGCGAAATTGGGCGGCTCAACTCTCCGAGCAAACAAACCCGCAACCCAATGCATTGATCCAAATTGAGCTCCTTTGAATCAGCATGGTTGTCTTGTTGATAAGTTTGCGACTTCTTCTCGATGTTCCTAGTCGACTATTCGTCCAATCAGAAATTGACGGCAGTTGTCAAAGTCCTCTCAAACTCTAATAGATGGAGTTTCCAACAACCATGCATGACATGAACGCAATCTATCAAACGTAAAAGCTGCGAGTACAAACTTCAGACATATGGTGCCGTTGGACCTTTGCTCATCCCACCGTCGAGAACCAGCATGTTACTGGTGCGTCTGGGTCTTGAAGACTTTCGAACCTCAGAAAGACCGATGGGTTCGTGTGCAAGACTAGCTAAATTGAGGAGGCGGATCTTTCGCTGGATGAGGTTTCCTCCGCTCAATGACTTTGCTGTCCTTGTGTTCGTCTGGTATTTCGAAAGATTACTGCCGATCAACGGGTCATCTATAAAACTTTGATAAAGGCATACTTCCCGCCGTCTACTGGATAGCTTGAAGCGAGCAACGCTCATTAAGTTGTGTTCATCCTGCTCACCATGCAAATCTCGATCGCCCTTTTCCTCTCCTCATTCCCTCCAAACTAGCCTGTTCGCCGGGCTGCGAGCCAGACCGCGCCATCGCCCCAGCCGACTACGCCTGGCGCCTGGCTTGAATCCGACTACAATGCTGGCAACATCTCCCTTTGCAACGGCAGATGTGCCAGCTTCTGTACAGCGCCGCACAAAGTCAATAGGGCCCTACATAAACTGTGCCAAGTGGAACAGCTTGATGAGGTGCTTCACCAAACGAGGTCTTATATCTGTACCACCAACCAAGCCTCCGCGTGGGCCTTGCGTAGTATAGCGTCTTTGCAAATTACAATATACTTGTCTTGATTTCTTGTTACCCAAGGTGTGCTTTGAGTCACACCAATTGGACAGAATTCCTCCCCATTCAATTCAAGGTTCATCGCTGGCCGTCTCGATTTTGGGGACCGATGGCATACCGCGCTTTTCAAAGGCACCCAAGCCGGAACCAACGCCTACGTTTGACCAGCTCAAGCTTAATACAGTCTGAACTGTCCACTCACTCCTTCAAAACTCGTGATCTTGCCACCCAGCGACTTGGAGTCTCCATAGTAGCGGAACCGGTACGTCCCTGGCTCACCGTCGTTCTCCGTCTCCCATACAATCTCGACTTCGCTCGTGGCGAGTATGTCACTCGTCCGTCTCCAGTTGAAAATTAGACTCCAGTCGTTGTCGTCCCGCACTGGTTTCCATTGTTTGATGACGCCCTTGTCAATCACCAGTTTCTCGACAACAGCGTAATTCTGCTCCAGGCGCAGATTGTTGCGAGGGTTAGCCCCGACGAAGGTGGCTCGCACAACATCTCCAACAGTGTACTTCTTGTCCACATCTGTCTTGACGTCGCCAAAGCTGCGGAAGACGGGCGTTCCATCTCGCACTACGCCAGTGATAAAACTCAAAGATCGATTGCTGTTGTCGGGGGGGTATGGGCCTCCGGCATGAGGAGGTGGCCCCTTCGTGAAAGAAGCACTCAGAGTGGGTAGGTATTGAAGAGTTCGGTTGATGTATGCATCTAGCGTATAGGGTCCATATAGAGTTGAGGCGCCCTCATATCGTTGTATTCTGCCACTTTGGTCAGTCGCGTACGGCAAACTGCACAACGAATGCTTACCCGTATTCCTGTTGCGTTGTAATGTAGTGCGTATAACTGTTTGCTGGCCCTCCAATTACAACCACAGGTTTGACACCAGCCTCATCGGCAAACAGGGACTCGGCCTCGTGTCTGACGGCATCTTTCCATCGCCGTCCTGCCATAGTGGATGCCTCTCCAGGGCTAACGATGATGACCAATTGCCCAACTCGGAATGCCTGGATATCCACAATGTTGGGTGTCCACTGGTACGGGTTGAAGACCTCGCCGACATCCAGCAGAACCGGTTTAGGAGCATGACAGGCGATTTGATCCTGGGTGGGTGCCTTCAGCAACCCGCCAACGACCTTCCAAAGGGGCGACGTGTTCGACGAGTTTGAGTCGTGTTGAGTAAAGTCAAACGCACCAGGGCCGTCAGACGTCCCCGCTGCGAAAGAGTACCCCAATGCCGCAGGACAGGTCCGTACTTCTGTCCCGTTAGGCAGCTCGAACTGAAACTCCGACATGTTATGGAAGGTGTGGAATGACCTGACCCATGAGCCGCGGACTCGCTGGGCGCTGGGTCCCATGTCGTCAAATAGTTTTTTGGCAGCGGTGTACTGTCTCTTGCCAATTTCAAAACACGAGGCGGCTCCATTGTCCTTCTTCCGGAAGAATGGACCTCTGGCATGGCACTTCTGGCTCTTTCCGTCGCTGCAAGTACTTGTCTTGAAGTCGCACAGATCGCCAGAGCCGTCCTCGCAGAAAGCGCCCAGCACATTAGGACTGACATCCCCCATGTTCGCCTGAGAGAAGCCAGCAACGAAGTCTTTAGTCGCATGGGAGTTCCCTCGCACACTCTTCTCAAAAAGCCAGGCCGCTACGCCCTTGTTGTCTCCCGAGATGAGCGTGTTGTTGCCAAGCATGGAGGTGCCGTGGGTTGGAAACCATGTTAGCACACCAATGCTTTTGCCGTCAGAAGCTCGTTGGAACTTCAGCAGGGTCATGTCTTTCTCAACAGACCCATCCTCCTGAGCACTGATGTTGTACTTGGCGCGCTCCTCTTCCGGATTAGCCATGTACGCATACAAGCTGCGGTTGATGTTGGCGCCGGTGACCTTGGTTGAGCCAATACTGATGTGCCCTGGCTCCAAGCTCTCGTGAGCGCGCCGTATTGCCAGTAGCGTGCCGTCGACAATGGCTTGATAGCTTTGCTTGTCGAAGCCTTTACTGGTAATCTGGGGTAGTAGATAGTTCAGCCAAGCACCCGGACCGGAGTGAGAATGTGTTCCGGTCAGTGCCAGGTTGTGATGTCCGTACATGGAGTAATCGAACCCCAGCTCGGCGAGCCCGTGGAGGACGCCATACCGAACAGCTGTGTCTCCCGACTGTGTGTCCAATACAACATAGATGAATCTGTCGTTGCGCCTTTCCACACTTCCGACGATGAAAGCGCGGGCGTACAACCTCTGTCGGAGGCCGGTGCCAAGCTGTTTGGGGTCTGCGTAGCCCATCATGTTGATTTCTACGACCGGGCCCGTGATGTCGGCGCGGCCAGCGCCGATGAGATACAAGTCATTATCTGCGTCGATGTCGGCGATATTAGTGGAGGCTCCGGGGAACCATTTTCCGGTGTCATAGAAACTCCGGCTAGGCGTGTAAAGTCCGTAAACAACCAAAAGGGTCAAGACGAAGCCGACTAAGCAAACAAAAGCTCTCCGGGAGCTTGGTGGGGAAGCTGTTTGAGCCGCGGCCGCTAATGCGGGGCTCTTCTCGGCGCTCCGTCCAGGTGGCATGTTGTCCTCGCCTGTGAGAAATAGTGATTCTTTTTAAGAAGACATGTAGGAGAATTGAAGCGCAAATGGTGAGGATGAGCCACTGGACATGGAAGTGTGTTTGTTAGCGCTACGCCATCGCGAGGAGTGTGGCCAGGCAGGTGCGACACGGAAAGAACGGCCGGACCTCTGCAAGGGAGGGGCGGATGACGCATGCTCAAGGTGATTAATTGTTAGTGCACGGCCGCAGCCACCTTGTGGAACACCAATCCCCAATGACTTTCTTGTCTTTGGTATCGTATTCTCGCCTTAGATTCAGCCAGTGCAAGATTCCTTTACAGCTTCCTGTTTTCTAGTGTCCCAACTGTCACTTTTCAGTGGCTGGTCATGACCCGTTTTCACATTGTGGCACATAGGAGGAGCCTTCCACTTCAGTAGTCGATTCACTGAGCGATTGTAGACCTTTCTACTCCATGTGTAAGACGCCAGGGTTCTTAATATAAGACTCGTGTATTATATGAAAATAGCAGTACCAGAAATGACCATGATCAAGAAGTTGAGGAACGCCACATCGACTAAACCCGCCTTCCGAAGCGCACACTAGCCTCCCTCCACCTTCATTCATCGAGCGTCAACCGGTGTGACCTGTAAGCCGTGGCTCCAAAGACGTGACTTCAATAGTACTTGGGGTTCTTGGGGTCAGTCAAGTCGAATATGACGGATGAGTGAGGTCGCGCGCCTCCACGGTCGCGGCTGAAGATACTCTCAAAATCGATGGATCTGTTAAAGCTCAGACTTCCATCAGGGAGGATGTCAAGCCAGTGGCCCTTGTAGTCACCCGGCGTGTTTACGATCGAGATCTATATTTGAAATTGTACCGATTAGTAACTTTTCCCTACGACGCTCCATGAATGGATTTCATGGGAGGGAATGAAGGGAGCTCACATCACCGGCCTGCACGAAGTACCCAGTAACGAGCAGGTTCTTCTTATCAGGGCTAATCTTGACGTAGTGAGGACCGATAATAGGCTGCGTTTCGTTGGGGTCATCGAGCCTCTTGACATTGCTCAGGTCCGAGATGTCGAGCGCCGCGACGTGGTTGCCCAGCGTGATGGTAAAGTAGGCAAATTTGCCGTCGTCGGTGATGTCCGAGTAAATGGCCAACGAGTCCTTTGCCTTGGGGCCCAGGTCGTACAGCAGCTCGGCAACGCCCTGTTTGCCAGACGAGTCGCGGCGGAATGGATAGATGATCCAGACCTGGCCTAATCCGACAGCTCTGTGACATACAGATGATTAATACATGTTCGATCAAAGAAGGTAAGAGGAGACTTACGTGGCGATGGCAGCGCTCTCGGGGTTACCAGGAATGAATTTGACATCCTGAATACCCAACCCCTGAAGGATCATGTAAGCCATCCGAACATCTCGAGTGAATCCACCGAGTGTAGTAACTCACATTAGGAATAGTTATAGTCGAAATGATGGTCTTGTCGGACAAGTTCCACAGACGCAGAGTGCTCGCCTTCTGAATTCCCAGCGTCGGCTTCAGAATGGTTAGGGGCACCACAAAGTCCGAAGTCAGAATAATACCCTTGTTGAAGTCGACCGCAAGGCCGTGCGGACTAAACTGCTCGCCCAAGATGTTGAGCGTCCCAGCGACGTCCTCGGGCCACTCGTGGGTGATGTCGCCATCAGCGTTGGTCTCGACGAGGCGGCCAGGTGAGGTGCCTGCAGCACTGCCCATGTAGGTGATGAAAAATCCACTGGTCGAACCAGAGTGTCAGTAGGGCTTGTCTTTGGCAGAGGGCTTTGAGAAGGAGGTGCTAAGAGTAGGTACAATGAATGGGAAGAAAACGAACGAACCCCTCTGGCTTGGCTCGGATCTCGTCAACGACGGAACTCAATAGAGCACGGTTAGACTTCTTGAACTTAGGCGCATAGGGGTTGGAGACGTCGAAGTAAAAGGCGGTGTCCTGGGTCTTGAGGAGAGACAGGAGACCGCCACCGATGAGGGTCTTGCCATCGTGTGAGGTCCCCAGATGGTGAGGGGAGTTTCCACTCGTCGGCACATCAGTGAGGGCAACGATTTGACCGAAAGTGTCCTGGTATCCCAAGTTCCATTAGCACATATCTCCAAGAGTACAACTTGGGGCTCAGAACTAAGTAAAAGGGGCAAACAAGCGAGGAAAGCAAAGGGATCTATCATACATCGTCCAGACTTGCAGTAAGCAGAAAGTCCTTGTGGATGTTATCTCCAGCTCCAGTCCAGAAGTATCCAATCTTCTTAGGCTTGATGTTGGCACCGGTGAAAGGAGGGCTATCTAAGGGAGGCGTGGGGAGTTGAAGGATGGGAAGAGGAGGAGCAATAGAGCCCAAGGGCTCTGTCACGCCCGGGATAGAAGGAATGAGGGGAGGCAAACTGATGCCAAGTGGGCTTCGTTTATTCACAGGAGTGTGATCGTTGGTATTGATCGGTCCTGCTGCGACTGGAGAGAGCAGAGTGCTCACGAGAGCCGCGAGGGAGATCTTGGAGAGCATGGTGGAGTTGGAAATGTGATCACAAAGACTGAACGATGATGGGCAAAACTGTGTACTTCAAGAGAATCCGCGAACCAATTGTTATGGAAAAGGCTCCATTTTATACCTTAGCACCAGAGCGTTGGGCTTCTTCTCCCCCAAGGTCTTCCTGACTTCTCCGTCACTTCAAAAAGGTCTCTCTCTTGAAGATGTGTTGAAGTGGAAGAAAAATTGCTCATGGGATTCCGCACTTTAGCTACCAAAAGTAAAGTTAACTTCCAAACGGGGAGCGATCGACAATCGAAATAGTTGGACTGTATACAGATTTCTTAATAGACTAGCTTACTAGAAAAATGGTACTAAGAGAGTCCTCGTGAGATGAAGAGTGCAGATCATTCCATTCGGCACTCACACAACATGTTGTGTCTTCCCTAATACACACGGGCAGACGAGCTAACTTTGACTTTATTTCAATAGCTTGCATGGCATCATGGCCGACGAATTAAAGATCTGAAACTGTTGAGACCTGATATGGTATCCTAGAAACCCAATGATGATCAGCTGAGGCTGAAAGGCAGGGAATGTGTTGTAGCATGCGATGAAGCTGCTCATGACTTTGACCAGGACCTTGTGCGCAAAACTGGTTAATACCATGGCAATATTCGGCCATTGAGCAGAGATCTGTGAGTCAATAGGACAGACAAGATAGATATCAGACATGTCTAGGAGTCTCCTGGAGATATAGCGTATTCGTGGTCGACGAGGACACATGCTTTTATGAGACCCCCACTTCCAACGATATGGCCGATGGGTCATGTAAGAGAGACATGTCTAACAGACTTAAGCTACACATGATGAGCGGAAGCCATCTGGAGACATTTGACGAGCAGATTCTGAGGCCTCAAGCAGAGAAGCATTCAAGCCCGTATTCCATAGAATGCCATCATAGCGATGTCTCATCACGTAACACGGCACCAGCCCCTGCTTCACAAGGAAAATACCCAGCCATGTGTATCAACCCGTCAAGTGTGCGTTCAATAGATATCATAAACAATTCCAATATTCGCCAAAAGACAAGGGTAGAGAAGAAATTACGGCAGTCCATCTTGTCAAAGTAAGCTTCAATGGGAATAGGCTAGTGAGGTGGGATCGGCAGTCCACCCAGCCTCTGGCCCTCCCACCCCACGCTTTCTCCCGCGATGTCGTTATTTTCGGACATATGTCGTATGGCCGGGGTTGAGGCTACCGGTGAACCCGTTTCAAAGCCAACGACGGTCGATCAATTCAGCCGTAAGCTGCGGGCTCTGAGATGGCAGGTCTCGGCGACGTATTTCGATTGGTCCCGGGTCGATAGAACGGCCGGATGGTGAGAGTACCGTGCCATGGTCCATGTCGTCATCGCGAACCGTTGCTTGTGCAGATGCAATGTCGAAATTGCTGCTCATCATTTGAAGGAGACTTTGTGAGAGATTCCGCCATCGCCAGAGAGGATGAGAGGCTTCTGGCGAATGTGCGTGCGGAGTCTTTAAATCTTAACCTATCTAGAGAAGTATAAAGCCATTTCGAAGACATTGGCAATGCTCCCATCTCTGCTGTGTCTCTTGGGTCCTTCCGTACCACACATCATTACTGGCTCTCTCTGCAATCATGAGACTCCCTCAAGCCCCGGTCCTTAGCCTTCTTGTTTTTGTCGCCAGCACAACTGCTGTGCCCCAGAACGTGAAGAGAGACGCTCAATTCAACGTCGGCCAGCCCATTGACGCCAACGGCAAGGGAGGCCCGATTCTTGGTGAGCAAATCCTAGCCCATACACATGCTCCCAACTCAGCTAAGACGGTCCTCAGGCGGAACCAATAACCAGATCGATAGAGACAACCCCGACAACCTCGGCCAGCAGCCGACCGACAACGGTGTCGTGCCAAACCTGAAGTGGAGGTTCTCGGATTCCAAGACTCGCATCCTGAAGGGAGGCTGGGTGCGCGAGCAGGTTATCCAGGACCTGCCCCAGAGCCACGATATCGCGGCCGCTCAGCAGCACCTCAAGAAGGGCGCCATTCGCGAGTTGCACTGGCACAAAGTGGCCGAATGGGGCATCGTCTACTCTGGGAGCGTAATCATCGGCGCAGTCGGTGAGGACGGCAAGAGCCAGGTCGAGAAGCTCAACTATGGAGACATTTGGTGAGTCTCGAGCTGATCCCTTTTCCCTTCATCTCTAACCATGGCTTCAGGTATTTCCCCAAGGGGGCCGCTCACTACATCCAGGGGGTTGATGAAGAAAACGAGTATCTTCTAGCCTTTGACGAGGCTGACTTTGACAAGATTGGGTGCGTAGTCTAAACCCACCAGGAGGTGAAGCGGAACATTCAACTAACAATGTTACAGAACCACCTTCAACATCGTCGACTGGCTGGCTCACACCCCAAGAGACATCCTGGCCAGGAACTTTGGAGTTGACCGCTCCGTCTTTGACAACCTACCAGCCACGAACCCGTACATACTCAACGGGACGACGGCCACTACCGAAGTGACCGTCAGTCCAGACCAGTATCTGTCGGGCAACAGCTCGTTCGTGTACCGCACGTTTGAGCACCCGCCCGAAGTGGTCCCCGGCAACGGCGGCGAGTTCAGGAAGATCGATTCGACCAATTTCCCGATCAGCAAGACGATTGCAGCCACGTTTGTCACTCTGAAGCCCGGGGGGTTGCGAGAGCTTCACTGGCATCCCAATGCCGAGGAGTGGCTCTACTTCCACAAGGGTAAAGGGAAGGCAACGGCATTCATCGGAAATACTGCCGCGCGAACCTTTGATTTCGAGGCTGGGGATACGGGCGTATTCCCGGACAACTCTGCGTAAGAATGCCCGCTCAAGCAGCGCAGAAACTCGGTATATTGACCTGTTTTGCAGACATTACATCGAGAACACTTCCGACACGGAGGACCTGGTTTGGATTGAACTGTACAAGTCGGACAGGGTAGTAGACATATCTCTTGCTCAATGGCTGGCACTCACGCCACCCGAGATTGTTGCACAGACTTTGAAGGTTCCCGTCGAATTCGTTGGACAGTTGAAGAAGGAGAAGCAGATACTGATCTAGTCCATGGCGTGGTAACAGCGACCGCTACAGAGGACATTGCGCTTCTTACACTTGAAGTTCTCTTTCTCCCCGGCACAGGCCGAGTACTGTTTAGTAACCCAGATACTTGATAACTATTGAAAGTCTATTGGTGTAACTAAACCAAGTTGTTCTTGTTGGGACCAACCACCACGAGGTCACGATGGCTACGACCGACTCGTGTTTGATACTTAGAGGTGCACGGCAGCAAAGGCAGATAAGCGGGGTATGTATCGAGGAGAACTGGAGCCGCGGCTGGGAGTCAGCAAGTGCTACGACGCCACAGAAGAAAAGAAAAGAAAGATCCGAAAGCATCCTCAACTCTCTATCCTTTCCCGTTTGAGGCCAGACGAGACGGGAGCGGCACATTCAGTAGGATGGCAGCATGCGTATGCAGGCAACCCTGGGGGACCAGAGCGGGAAACTCTATCAGCGGCTAGCGGACTTTGGCCAAGCGTATTGCCCGGTGCGGCCAACAGGAGGAGGGTTGACGGCTGCCATCAACCATGCTACCCCCGATCACGCGGGATCGTATGATGGATTAAAGTTGTGCTGCCGTGGATGGAGCCATCAATGACAGGGCAGGTTGCAGAAGCAGCCCATTGACCTTCCACGAGCTGCGGCGACCATCGCGAGTGTGTCCAAGAGACCCACTCTTTCGTCTTATCGACTGCAAAGGGGAGATGACGGTTATCTGGCTCGTGGGATCGTGTGGTGTGAAGGGGGAGGGGACAGAAGAAAGCGCAGAATGGCCAACTAGGCCAGTTGACCGACCCTTGTTCTTTCACGTCGCTAGTCAAACGGCACTTGCTCTGAGCAAATCATGACATGCCCGCAGTCGACACCACGTTGGAGGCGGAATGCGGGGAGACGTGGCCAGAGACAGTCTTGGTCCAGACAGCTTCAAACTCTCGAGACAAGAGTTGGTGTCGACACTGGCTCGCAGTTGACCAGCACCCAGGCCGTTCCTCCACTCCTGCACCGCGGCATGGCAGGGATAGGAGCTTTACGTCACCTCAGTCTCTCCGGGTGTTACATAGTATGTATATCAGAGGTTGGGGATCATCCCCTTCTTCGACTGGGTGTCGCACCTAGGATTGCCATTCGCCAGTCAGGAAGGTTGATAAGGCATCGGGAATCGGGGATGGGTAAAGTTGGATCTCGCCATGATCTCCAAGGTCTGGGAGCTTGGATCCAGTCGCTCATACATAGTGCCTCCAGGATATGCGAGCCGCGGGACGGCGGCAGGTACCACGGACGGCACCAGAGGCGACAACGGCGATTGAGCATTGGTAAGGTTCGATCTGAAGGCCATGCGGCCAATCGAGACCCTGAGGATCGCCAGGGAAGTCCAGGGCAATCAGCCGGTTGTTCTTGGAATCTCGTGTCTTGGTGGGGGCCAGCGACGAGCCAGTCCAAGAATTGCGTCGCATCGTCCGAGTGGCAGTGCTGGGAAATACATAGGTAGTATGTCGTCCATTGGCGAGACAGAAGGAATGCCGCAGTGAATCGCTTTGGTCCTCGAGGAACATTGGCGTGGTAGCTCATCCCTTCCGCATGGGGACGGGGGCCGAGAGGTCAAGTGAGCAGCTGGAGGCTTTCCGGTAGGACGGCACGCAGTGTCATCGGCAACGGTTACGCAGTTCGTGGTGGAGACGCGTTGCTGGTGCCGGGATGCTGCATTGGTCGAAAGCGGAAGAAGAATAGACGGGTAATTGGGTTGGGCTGCCATCCATATTGTGCATGTCACAGACCACAGGCCACAGGCAACAAGCGCTCTAGAGGGAGTCTGGAGCGGATTGGGAAAGACGATCGTGACAAACACAGTCGAGAGTTTACGAGACTCCAAAGTCGCCACGGAGTCGGCGACTAGAAGAAGGGACAAACAACCAGAGGCGATGGGACTCGCAAGGTGAACCATGTCATGTCGCAGAGGGAGCCCCTACCGTGGACTCTGTACACACTATTTCTTCACGAATGGGGTCCTCTCCGTCTCGCCGCTGTTCCATGGATGAAAGTAGCCGCCCCGTTGTTTGTGTGTCATCGGGGCCCGGCCAGTCTGCCACAGCTGGAGCCAACGGAGTCGGATGGACTGGTACATTCAACAAGGCAATGCGCTGCAGAGCGAAGCGGATTGCATAGCGAATCGTCGCCCAGCTGGGCGATTGGGAATGGGGAGCCTAGCAATAACATGGATTGTAAACATTCATGCAGCCTCATGGTCACTTTCTCCTAGGGCATCTAGGCCTGGTCCCCGACTTCAGACCTGGATCCTTCCCTTTCCCCCTTTCCCCCTGCTCTGCTCATGCTTTGCGCTTCGTCATGGCCACAAGAACCAGATGAAACCGAGTTTTGCCAACTCCCCGTCTTGCTAGGTGATTATTGCATGGAAAGTTCACTGCACCGGTAGTGTAGTCATAAGTCAGTTGTCGTTCAATCACATCCCCCTCCGAACCGAACCCAATTGCATTACCCTATCCTGCTTTCCAATTTACACACACGCATTCGCTCAGCTTTGGAGTGTCTCTGTGCATTGTGTCCTTGCTGTGGTTTGTCAGACCTGTCTCTGAGCTCAACTGAGCATACCTACCCAGCGACCTTGGAGATAGCTGAGAAGCTCCTCCGACGACACACCTCTGTGTACCGCCTGGTATCTACTCCAAACTCGGTCCCCCGATACATCGGTACCTCGTTGCAGTACGTACCCCCGTCCACTTGCTCTGTCTGTCCCGCCCGCCCTTCATCACCTCTGCCGGGTAACTGCCCCCCTCTGGCTCTGGACCCGGCCTGACTTCACTGTTCCGTTCCCCTCTCCCCAAAAAGAAAGGGGCCCCGCTAAAAACCACTAAGACGCACCCGCCGCCTTACAACCCACCAGCACCTCCAACTCCCGTCACATTCGTACTGCATCCCACTCCTTCTACCTCACCTTCGACATCCCTCCTCTCCCTTCTTCTTCTTCTTTTTTATTTTATTCTACCGCTTCCCGCTTCGGTCCTGCAGCGAACGGCCAGCACCAAGTTCAAGTTCGACCCCCGCCGACAAGATGAACCCTCTCCAGAAGAACAAGATTGACGTCTCGGTACGTGAACACCAACCTCTCGCTACCCAATGCCCCACCTTGGCGATGAAGCCCGCGGTGGCATCACGACTCGCAACGCGATCCGCCCTTCTCTGCTAGAACCAACGTGCCTTTCGCTGACTCCATCCCGTCGCAGTCCCTCTCGCCCGAGGAACAGCGTCTCTTTCGCCTCTACGGCAAGCTCCCCTCTCGGTCCGATCACTTCGCCAAGCACCTGAAGGACCGCAAGTACTTCGACTCGGGCGACTATGCCATGTCCAAGGCCGGCAAGGGCGACAGCGTCGACACGGGCGCCGTCGGCTCTCAACATCCCGTTCCTGAGAACATTCCCCACCTCTCGAGTCCCGTCAACAATTCCTCGTCCTCCCTCAACGGCAACAAGCACCATGGCAGTATCCCCAGCGGCGCCCACGCCGGCAGCCCCGTGAAGGAGGCGAGCTTCCTCAACCGGGAGACCAGCGCCGAGGAGGTCGAGCATAAGGACAAGGAGAATAACTCGCCAGTGGACGGAATTGCCAAGACGGAGAGCATTCCTATCCGAAGATGAGGACGGGCTCGAACGACCTTTCGTCTACCTAGTCTACTCTCTTCTTCCTCTCCCAGGTTTCGCATGGGTGTTGTTGAAACTCCCCGGAGGCAAATTGGGTGTTTGTCGGGGCCGGGTTTCTACTATGATGTTATGATGCTGTGTTGAATCTTTTTCACGGAACTCCTAAGGCGTTGGAATCGGGTGGGAACCAAGCACAAACGGTTGTTGATGGAAACGAGACTTGTTGTCTCCCGGCTTCCCTGTTGTGGATGAATTTGCGGACTGCGGCGCCCTATCGACGACGCACACCCCTGGACATCCTTTCCGCGATGCGCGGCACTATTCTGAAGACTGAGCTTTTTACCGTATATGTATTTTGGACTGAAGGAGGAGGCAAGAGAACGACACATGAAAAACAAACAAATCGAGACTCTCTTCGTCTAAATCGCATGTGCATGTGCGTCTTGCCCGACCGGTGTATCTTGATCTATTTCGCCAACCAGCTGTCGAGGCCTGAGCGCGCTGCTGATCGGCTTTGGCATGTGACTCCTAGAGGCAGCATTGGCTTTCCCAGACGCATGCGGACTTCAATTAAACCGCTCGAGTTGCATGGACTTGCTGCGATAACATCAACAACAATTGTAAGTCATTTCCCGATAATTCTGTATGGGGAGAGAATCGGCGCCTTCACAGTTAGAACATCACAAGGCGACTTGCATGGGGCGACAGGCATGATGGGAAACCAATATATTGATGAGCAATAAGACACTTTTTCTTTTGATGCCATACGCCGTCTCATGTTCCGATAACCTTCCTTCCAGTGACCATTCCCACGGGATGCCCTTTTTACAGACCCAATGCCTTGATCGCCATGTCCTTGGCGCCATCAAAGGTCTTGTTTCCACCAATGAAGCCTGCCGCATGGACGAAGACGCAGCCGGGAATGCCAGAGATGCCGTCCAGCTCCTCGTCTCTGAATCCGCGCCACGCCTCGGGGAGCGGCTTGCGGCTCTCGAACGAGTCCTTGGTGACGGGCACTGCCTGCACACGCCACTTGGCATCAGGGGCGGGCTTCTCGGGGTACAGGACGTACACGACCGAGGGCTTGCCTCCTTCGAGCGAGTAGAGATGGTCCTTCCAGGGGGCGCTCTGGCCCTCGAGCACCAACACGCGGCCCTCGGGGTCGTACTGTGTGCGTTTCTCGAAGGCGGCCTGCACGACAGCGCGGGCGGGCAGCCACGCCTTGGCGTAGTAGTCGAGGTCGGCGTCAAACTCCTCGCCGATGCGGCGGCTCGCCTTGACGAAACGCTCGTCCTCGAGCTTCTGGGCCTCGACGGGGTCCGAAGGAATCGGGTCGTTCCAGTTGGGGTTCAGGCGACCGACGACGGAGCCGAGAGTGAAGGCACCCTCACTGAAGCGCTTCTCGAGACCCGCGGCGGCGACGGCCTTGGGGTCATAGACGGAAATGCCGTTGTCGTGAGCATCCAGGGCCTCGACGAAGCTCTCGTACAGCTTATTGTACAACAGCTCAACTTCCGCGCTGTCCTCGGCGACGGGCTTCTCAGCGCCCTCGCTGAGCTTCTGGGCGATTATGGCCTTGCCAAAGTGCATGAAGACGAGGCCGGCACTCGACAGCTTGGTGTTCTTGCCGGGGAAGGTGGTGGCGAAGCCGCGCTGGTGGTGGTCGTAGCGCTTCTTGCCGTCGTCGTACTCACCGCCGACATCGACAACGGTGTGGCAGGTCTCGAGAAGCTTGGGGTCGCGAGTGCGGATCAGCTGGGAGTCGTGGTAGGTGGGCAGCTTGCGCAGCATGTGCACAGCCAGGGCCTCATCGGCGTGGAAGTGGCCATTGTGGGTGCCGATGGTAACGGGCGACATCTTGAGTCTCTTTGCTGCGTTTTCGGCCATTCGTAAGGGTCTGAAGAAGCGGAACATGCAGTTGTGGATAGGAGACGGGTTTAGTGAGTGAAATAAAACCTTTTGTGGGAGCTGCAGTTCAGTCGATTTCCAACTTCTCACTCGATGTGAAGACGAAGAATTGGAGAGTTTGAGATGTGATAGCCACACCCCACTCTTGTCTTCTCGACCCACACCTTTACAACTGATGTGAGCTTGCTTGACTTAACCCCCGTGTGGCTGTATTCTCGACGTTTTCCCAAGCTCTCACTGGAGAGAGGTGGCCAGGAACGTGCATCGCAGCCTCGTCGTCGCCCTGCATCCGCGCGCCCGTGGAAACCCCGTACGCAACCTCTCGCTCTCCCAACTCCCAGTCAGCTCTTAATGTCATCAACAGCAACAGCAAATCTCCTCGACTACCAATGGTAGGAGATACCTGCCATCTGCCCTAGGTCGTTCAAATACCCCCTTTCGATTAATCAATCAATCGATATCATCTCCGATTCGCGATTGATCGCCCCATTTCAACGATTACCGCAAACCCTCCCCGTTCGTTGTCTGCGCTCCATGCCATCCGCGATGAGTGACGCTAACGGCACCATCACGAGCCGTGAAGTCAAGGCCGAGGGCCACGACTCCGACGACGGCAGAACCGGAGAGGGCAAGGCGACGTATAAGTCATGGAAGAAGAAGTATCGCAAGATGCGCATCACATTCGATCAGAAGATGCACGACTGCGAAGAGTTGCATCGTCAAGAGTCTCACGCGCTTGCCACTGCCAAGCGCATCGCCATCGAGAACGAGTGAGTTTGCTAAATCTCATCAAGAAACAGCTCCCCCGTGGAACGTTGCGCAGCGCGTTAACACCTTTTTTACCAGTCGCATACTCGACCTGCTACTGGACATGAACTCCTCAGCTCAGATCCCCTTCGACAAACGCTTCCACCTCGCACAGGATCCCCCTGAGGACTCTTCCTTCCCCCTCTTGACGTCGATCAAGAGGCAAATCCCGATGAACCTACAAAGTCGCTCAAGACGCTCCTCAAGGAGGTCCCGCACTACACGTACACCCAGGCAAAGGAGCAATACCCCACCGTCGTTGCCGACATGGAGCCTTTCTCCGGCGAGCCTCATCCCCCGTCCTTCTTGACGCCCGATGACATCGATGACTACGTCCACGATGTTGACAGACGCATCGACCCCGACAGCCTCCTCCCAACGCTGGCGCCCGCCGCTCGCACGAACGCCCCCCTTCCGGAGACCAACCCCCACGCCCTCTCCCAAAGCATCGCCATGAAGAACCCTACAAGCGTTTACAACTGGCTGCGCAAGCACGCGCCCAAGACTTTCCTGCAAGATGCTGAAAACGCTGCTCCAGCCGCCGACGACGAGGCCGTGGAGACCCCCCAGACCGATGGCCGTAAGCGACGCGGCGGCGGACACAGGGGCGAATCAACCCGCGGCGGCCGATCTCGAGGCGGAAAGCGCGCTTCTTTGGCAGCTGTACGGGCCGAAAAGGCCGCGCAGAGAGCCGCGGAGAAGGCCGCCGCTGCCGCCGAACGGGCTGCAGCTCTGCGACGGGACGCCGATAGCTACGACCACAGCATGGAGGACGAGGCGGACTCAGACGGCCCTAGCTTCGCAACGCCGGCCACGGGTCGTGGCAAGAGAAAGCGCGCCGGCAGGGATGAAGACGAGGGATACCGGCCTAGGGGCTCGAGCAGCCGACCGACCAAGAAGAAGCGTAAGAGCGAGGGCGCTGACATCGGGACCCCTACGGTTACTAAGAGGGGCCGCAAGAGTGAGGCTGCGCGCGAGAGAGACGATTAATGGCTCTCTGTAGATGGCTGGCGTATTCAAACCTGGCTGGGAGCGAGCCAGCTGCCCACAGCAACCAGCAGGTCTGCATCCGGGGTACGCTGGATAATTAGATTCTTTTACGCGTAGCCGCCTGTCGACAGCATCTGCAGTCCAGTAGGGCAAGGCAGCTCGAAAACCCCGGGATGCACGGCTGAGAAAGAATTCAGCGCGAAACACTTTCTTCCTTTCTTTCTAGACTTGTACAGTACATCATACAATGATGGTTGTTTTCCTTTTTCTTTCGACTGCCAGGGAGGCCGAGGCTTACGAGCATGTACGTGGGTGAGAGAGTAGGGACAGAGCTCAAGGAACGGCGCAACGGAGATTCTTTATCAGATCCAGATTGGGAGGAGGGCAAAACTAGGGACAGGCAATGGCACGATTCTTTTCTTTCTTCACCTTTCACTCTTCTTCTCGATCACTCTGTCATCGAGCTCGTATACCATCGTCTTTTCATGTGAAATTGGCTTTCGAGATTTTACCACTGAGCTGGCCTCTCCTATTCGCATGTGGCCTCTCAGTCCCTTTGTCTCTCTCTCGTAGTGTCTGCCTTCTGCAGGGTTGATGCCTAGACAGGTATGATATCAAGTAACTAAAAGAAATTCCGAAGAGAGGAAATGGAAAATACAGAGATATGTGGCCATGCTGCCGCCGCCGCTGCTGCTGTTGCGTTTAAATGCCAAAAAAACAAAAAAAAAAGAGATCGCAAGCCCATAGATACAGACGTGTTCTTAAACAAGAGATAACCTCCCGGACTCTGCCACCTAATTTTTTTTTTCTCCGACATTCCTGGAGTCTATCCCGAGGGAAGCTCGACTTTCCCCCCCTGAATGTGGTATGGTACGCTCTCGATGCCTATGACAACGGACCACTCTACAACTTCTCCTTGAGGATGTTCTTCATGCGGCGCTCAACGGCGTTGAGGTACTCGTTGGTGGTAACGTAGTCCTCGCGGGCGGACTTGCCGCAGGCCAGGGCGAGGTCCTTTGTCATGATGCCGTCGACGTCGACGGTGTCGATGCAGGCCTTCTCGAGGGACTCGGCGAAGGCGACAACCTCGGGGGTGTCGTCGAGCTTGCCGCGCTGGATGAGGCCGCGGGTCCAGGCGAAGATGGAGGCGATGGGGTTGGTCGACGTCTCCTTGCCCTTCTGATGCTCACGGAAGTGGCGCGTTACGGTGCCGTGGGCCGCCTCGGACTCGAAGGTCTTGCCGTCGGGGGTGATGAGGACCGAGGTCATGAGGCCGAGGGAGCCGAAGCCCTGGGCGACGATGTCGGACTGGACATCACCGTCGTAGTCTGGACGTTGTGTTAGTCATTGTTCCCCGAGCATCAAAACGTGGTAAAGGCGGCAGGGGCACTCACTCTTGAGAGCCATGATGTAGCCACCGGAGCTCTTGATCATTTGGGCAACCATGTCGTCAATGAGGCGGTGCTCGTACCAGATACCGGCAGCCTCGAACTCGGCCTTGTACTGGGCGTCGTAGAGCTCCTGGAAGATGTCCTTGAAGCGGCCGTCGTACTTCTTGAGAATGGTGTTCTTGGTGCTCATGTACAGGGGCAGCTTCTTGGTAAGGGCGAGCTTGAAAGAGGCGTGGGCGAAGCCGGTGATGGACTCGTCCGTGTTGTACTGGGTCTGGGCGACGCCGCCGCCCTCCTTGAACTTGTAGACCTCAATCTCCTGGGGCTCGCCGCCTTCGGGGGTGTAGACCATCTTGAGGGTGCCCGGGCCGGGGAGAACGGCGTCCTTGGCGCGGTACTGGTCGCCGAAGGCGTGGCGGCCGATGATGATGGGCTTCTTCCAGCCGGGCACCAGGCGCGGGATGCGGGGGATGACAATGGGCTCACGGAAGACAGTGCCGCCGAGGTGGTTGCGAATGGTACCGTTGGGGGAGAGCCACACTGTTAAGAGGGGAAAGTGAAGCCATTGAGTTAGCCTAGTTCTTCTTCTTGTCTTGGGGTTGCAACTCTGGAGGAGGAGGAGGGGTACAAGATGCAATGACGAGAGCTATGCATAACCCCAGGGGAAACTCTATGCAGGTTCCGGCGCCGCCTCCCGAAGTGTGGAGGACGGGCGGGACGAGACAAAGTGATCGGAGCCGTAAAAAGTGGAATTCCAGAAAACCCGCCATGGGACGGAAGTCCTAAGCGGATGAACAAAACAATGAACTCACTCTGCTTCAGCTTGAACTCCTTAACGCGGGCCTCATCGGGAGTGATGGTGGCGCACTTGACACCGACCGAGTACTTCTTGATGGCCTCGGCAGCGTCGAGTGTGACCTTGTCGTTGGTCTCGTCGCGGTAGGGCAGGCCGAGGTCGTAGTACTTGAGGTCGATGTCGAGGTAGGGGTGGATGAACTTGTCCTTGATGGTTTGCCAGATGATGCGGGTCATCTCGTCGCCGTCGAGCTCGACGACGGGGTTCTTGACCTTGATCTTCTGGGCGGCGGAAGCCATTGTGCGGGCGGCGATGAATGACGCGGGGGCGGCGGAGAAGCTGGACGGGGGAACGACGAAGGATGGCCGGAGGGCGAAAGTCGCGGGACGGCGAAGGAAACGGGCTGCGTTCATGGTGACGGTCGTTTTTGGTAGCGGCGGCGGTTGCGCGCAAATATGAAGGGTCTTTTCGGCTTCTCGGTCGGTCGACGGCGGGCGGGGGAGGTAGAGTATGGGCCGCGGTTACTAGGACCGGGTAGTGTGATCCGGCAGCTGAGCGTCGGGTGGTGGCGGCAGCAGGATGCAACAAAGGCGACTGGCTTCGGGAGCTTGTGTTGGCTCGCTGCAGGTTTCAAGAGTGCAGGAGAATAACGTACATGGAGGCGCTTCAGAAGCCAAGCTACGACAAGGTGCTGACGATGACGAAGCTACGAACTAGAGTATGTTCGGTCGGAGGAGGGAGAGGAGGATGAGGGGAAGTTCGCAAAGGTTAATGGTAAACCACGTTGGAGAGGAAGAGGTGGTGAGGAAAACGGCCGGTTGCAATTGAAACCCCTCCAGGGCAAGAGGAAACAGAGTCAAACAAGAGTCAAGCAGCAGAATAGCAACAGCAAGCGGAACGACAGCCGAGCCGAGATCGTCACAGGTGTGCTTTACTTCCGGGGACCGGTGTGGGCGGGTTAGACGAAGCTACCAGAGATATTGAAGTAGAGGTACCACAACAGCTCTGTTTTTGCGGGTATTCTCCATGGTGTTTGTCACCATCCGGTGGTCGCAGAGGTTGCGAGGCCTAAGTAGAACGACTAATTTGACCGATGGATAGCATCGGCCCCAGTCAGGGAAGGGGCCCCTCTTCCCGCCTCGGACCTCTTTTCGGCCTTTGCTCTTTTGGGTTCTTCACTTCTGAGGTCTGATGAGTCCTTTTTTTGATCCTATATCGGCATATAGTCTTGGACCGAACCTTGAGCTTAGGGCTTTTTTTTTGTTGCGACATTTGCCCCTTTAGCTGTGGTTGTAAAAGCATGTTTTGGACAAGCCGCCCTACCTGCGCTGCTCGAAGCATCAACGCAATCAACACGTAAATCTTCTGCAGCAGAAGTCTTGTTCTGCAGATAGCACTTCTTCATGTCTCAGAACAGGCGCCTGTGACCAACCCTTGGCCCTTCTACTATTTGCGGACCAATGCCAATCCGTCGTAGGAATGGGTAAAACGTGATGGGAACAATGCAAAGAAGGAGTCTGATTGGAAGGGTTAAAGAAGGCCCTGCCCCCCATGCGGACTCGTTCAGTCTTTTTTGCCCTCTCTTCCCCACATGTTGCCAGAGCTTCATGCGGGGAAAGCAAACAGGCGAAACAGCATCCGAAGTTGTCGCCTTCCAGGCTTTCAACGGACGAGAGTGTTGTGCACACACAGTGATTATTGTTTCGTCTGTTGTTGCTCGAAGCTGCTAATTCGATTTGATTCATAGAATAACTGACGTCAGGTCTAATTGATCCTGAGCTAATTGAGAGGTCCAAGTCGGAATACCTGCGCGTGCTTCGCGATTGCGCACGAGTTGGCCAAGCAGTACTGTTTCTGCCATTTTACGGAAGTTACGCGCTCCCCTACATTCAAGATGAAGCACTACATACGGTTGAAAAGACTCATACCTATTTCACCTTCGCATCGACCCAGAACATGCCAGCAACGAATGCACTTGTCGATACAGGCCTTGGAGCTTTCCCAAAGGACCCCTGTGATAGCTTCAAAAATTTGACATGCCTCAATAAAGGAAACTCCACTATGACTCCTTTTTCCGCCAAAAAGCGGAGCAAGGTCGCTCCGATCTCGGCGGTACTCGATCCCGTGCAGCCGACCTCCCGCGATAAGATCGCAACGACCACCGAAGCACCGAGCTCAGCCCACCGAGGTCCGTACCCTAGGCCTGCCTTATGTAACCCTTTCCAAGACACAATGCTTACCTAATGTGTCGATCTTCAGCTCAACATCACGTGCATCTTCCAACCCTCCCTCCGCCCGACTGTGAGAGCTGCACCGGCAATCTTCGCGGTCCGCGGGGCCTTGTGCATACGTGACCGACCGACTTATAAGGCTACCTACGCAATCCGTGCCGACAACAATATTCAATAAAACGTCAGGCCAGGCACGTAGCATCCAAAAGATCCCACCAAAACGCAACCTCAGCCCAACAAGACCTGCAATGCAACTCCTACCCTCTTGCATGCTGCAGCCAAATCTGCCTGTCAGATATCGGTATCCTTCTTGTGTCGTGTCTCGTGTGCCCCCCGGGCGCCTACGTACACTGCCTCTTAGCATGTGTCCTTCGCATCCGGAGAATGAGTCCTTGTCAGACAGGAGGAATACACATGCAGGCTGTGTAACCGCCAAGAGGCCCGAGGGTGTTGTGCACCTTGACGTCGCCGAAATTCCAGGGTATTTGATGAAGCTCGACATACGGCCGAGGGGTTTAGGATGCCGCCTCGAAGCCCGGAAGCCAATCTGCCAACCCGTAAGACCGCCAACCCGGACGGACATGTCAATGTCTCACTTCTTACCTCGACTGCCCAGAACGGCTCAGCCCTATCCCGTTCCCTTACCCCTCCATCAACCCCTCATATCCCTTCTTGTTTCGGCTCTACAAGTTACGAGAATCGGATGCGGTCGATCGGATAGTCGGTCAGATCAAGGCAAAAATTCCGCCTGCCGTCATCCCACATCCGAGGGGATCTTCGCTGGTGGTGTCTCACTGGAACAAACCACGTCCACTGACGCAAGCTGCAGAGGATCCTTTGCTAGCCTCCCAATATCTCACTTGTTCTTTGCGTTGGGCCACGACAGCGACGATGACGACGATAACGTTGTTGTCTTCGTCGTCGTCGTCGTCGTCGTCCCGTGATGAGTTGCCGAGGACAATTCCAGCATAAACAGCACTTTTCTCGTCGGGTACTTACTTACCATCAACCTAACCTGGCCGCCTGCATAGCACAGCTTTCGCCGAACCTTCCAATCACTGATCCGCACCCGTATCCGACAATGCCATGCCGTGCTGTACCCATGCTTCATGCCCCATGCCACGACCACGCTGCGCCGCGATGGCGCTAAACCCAACTCCAATCCCAACCCGTTTCGATGACTCAAAACAGGGTTCCGTTCACCTCCTGGCGCTACTGCTGTACCCTTCAGGCAAAGGGAGACAGGCAGGCAGGGCACGCTGGATGGCCTCACTACCATGCAAGTGTGCGTGTGTGCTGTATATGCGAATGGTTCCGCATACTGGCAAATAAGAGCACCCTTCGCCGCCTGCTTTCTCCCACGCCTCCAATAAGCATAAACGCTGCACCCATGCGCCCATGTTGGCGCCAAGATTCCTTATTTCTACGCCGTACACGTATGTACACCGCTGCGCAGCCGCCGTTTCTCTCTCAAGTAATCAATATCTCCTGCGTCTCAGTCCGCCATTCCACTCAGTCTCGCCGACCTTGACATTTCCTGCGGCATTAGCAACGGCGGCACCTGCGCCAGCAAATCATGCCTGCTCGGAGTCATGACCGAGCGCGTCTCTCTATCCCCACATTGAACATCCGTAAACGTATGCATACTGACACCATGTTGCGCTAGATGTAGATGCCCCGTGGAGAAACAGACCTTGCTATCTCATGGCGTATCTGGAAAGGCAAAGACAAGAAACTAGCTCTCATGGATCACCACCCCGAGTGGGAAAGCCCCAAGGTAGAAGATTAGAAAGCTATGACATGCATGTAGGTACTGTAATTTGTATTACTATCCACCACCACCACCACCACCACCACCTAACATCACCCGAGCACCGAAGTCCCAGTTCTCTCCATGTACCTCCATCAGTGTATGTACGGTAATCTGTCGATTCTAAGCCACCACCACCCGTCTCCCCGCACCCTGCAGGGCATGCTACGCTAGCCTCCTCCCAGCTTCCACCCCCCCTCAATACCTCACACCCGCTCCCATCCCCAATCATCGTTCTCGGAGAACGACTGTACAAATCGAGAAAAATATGCCCTGCCCATTCCGTGCCATCATCAGACGCTCCCGCAAGGCTGTTTCGGTGGACTTCTGTGTCACCATGTAACCGAGGAGGCTAGTTTCACTTCACTCCTCCACCATTGAACAGTTCCACCACCACCCTTTCCCGCCTGCCACACTTCTGCTCATCTTACCTGACCCAAGGCCTGCCACACCACTGCTCGGTATGGCGATAGTAAGTGCAATGTAGCTCGTTTCTGTGCAACACGGGTTTGCTTGCTTCCTTCCGTGACTCCCTTGCGGCAGACATTGGCGGGGTTGGCTCATCTCGTGTGCTTAGCCTCCCGCTCCCGTCAGCCGTGTGCGATGCGATGCAATGCGAAGTGAATTTGAAGCGGATGTATTTCCGAACAGGGTATCATTGTCTTCCTCTCCCTCTATCCCTTCCCAGCTCCCTGCCTTCCATTCTTGCCTTCTCCGTTACATTATTCCCACGTTCCTACTGCCTGGTTCGTTTGTCGTCGTTTGATGTCGTAGCAGTTTTCGTCATAAAAAAAAGGAATAGAAAAGAAGAGATATCTCCCCTCCGGAGAAAGGTAAGCCGTCGCCGTACCGTATGCATGTCCACCCGCCGTCCGACCAGCCCAGTCAGAGACCCTTGAATGCCATGCCTCGAGTGCGAGGAGACCGAGAAACCGACCCACATCAACCATTAAAACCACCTCTGATCATGCCGAATATGCCTTGCGCCACACCTGCAAGGTGCCCCAATCGTCATCCGTCGTATCAATCAATCCGTCTCTAGCTCTTCTCCCCCTCACACCCTTCTCATCACCCCCCAGTCCCATGAAAATCGAACCAAAACCAGACAGGGAAAGAAGAAAGAAGACACAGCCCCCGCCGCCATGCAGAAAAACAAAAACACCACAAGAAAACCTCTGACTAGGAGCATCTTGGGGTCAAACACCATACACCTGGCAACACTAAGGCTACTAGACCCAACCATCTTGTTGTCATCCTAGCCCTGTGTGCTCGAGCGGCCCCCCTCGCACCGTTCAAACAGAGCAAGCCGAAATGTTTCCAAGGGAGGGTTACCAAGACCATCGTCAGATGCGGAGTGGCCAATGCCACACAGCCCGCATGGAACTCTTCTGGAAGCCTTCCCACTTGAGCAAAGCTCGGCGTCGAACGACACCTCCGCTTGCAACCCTCCCGCTCCACATGACTGCTTGGGACCATGCTGCACATGCCCAATCGCAACCGGGTAACCTTATGGCCTTTTGAGTCCGTTACGGAGAGTCCATGACTTTGCTGCAACTGCGCCGACCACCCAGTTCCGAAAGAGAAAGGGAGCTGCAGCATGGCCGAGTGGTTCCGACATGATTGGCCCTGCTAACCGGCCCTAAGCCTGCCAACGTCATGAGCTTGTGCTGCCTCAGCCGCACTTTTGCAAGTGGACCGGACCAAACAAGAAGACGAGGTTCGTTGTCAGGTTGTCATGTCGTGTGGGTGTCGGGCAACGGCCCCGGCTCCTGGTCTCCGAGCTTGGCTTGTGTTTCGTTTGCGAATATCGACCGCTACCCATCCATATGGGGAAACAGTCGTCCATGCTCCTGCAGGTGTGTGCGCGCGCGCCTGTGTTCTTCATCTCTAGGCATCAGCCTTTAACACTCCCGCCCAGTGGGAATCCACCTCAAGCATGGGGCAGTGCCCTTGACGTCCCTCAGTGCCAGCCTCTCGCACGCTTGCGCTTGTCTTCGCACGGGTTTTTGCACTTGGGGCAGACGTGGTCGGGGTACGAGTTGACGTCGACTCTGATCAAGCATTTCGAGCACCGCCACCACCGTGACGAGAGGTTGCGTCCTTGGAGCCAGCTGTCGTCCACGTGCGTGCCCCGCTTGAAGATGTCTTCGTTGTGGTAGTCTCGCAGGTGGTCCCGGAAATGGTCCCGTCGTCCGAACGGCTCGTTCCTCCGCGAACACTTTGGGTAGTCGCACTTGTGAGCTTCTTTCTTGGACGGGTCTTGGTGAACTTGTCTGTAATGCCTTTCGAGGTCTGCCTTGCGCTTGAATGGGTTTGCTGTGCAGCCCGCCTCTAGGCAGGGGAACTTGTAGTCCACCACCTCCTGTTGCTCTTGGCCCCTATACACAGTATTGTTAGCATTGCTCGTCCATGATGCCTTCACTGCCACTTACCCTTGGTGGGGTATCACTGTTGGATACTGTCCCGCAGGAACATATCGCGGTTTCATCTGCCAGTAACCTCCGTCCTCGGTGGGGACGTAGTCATACTGGGACCAGTCAATGTTTCCGTAATAAGGCTCCGACGTTTGTTGTGCCGACGAAGATGCGGTGCTCGTATAATCATCGCCATAGAATCCCGCATAGCTGTCTCCATAGCTCTCGTCGTAGCTGTCCCCATAATTGCCCGCTGGAGAGTGACTCATGCTGTGCGAATACGAGTATGACATCCCAGGGGAAGAGCCGTAAGAAGAGGGTGTAAGAGGTCCTCTGGAGCTGACGTCGGATAGCTGACGGGCGAGTTCCGGAGCCTCTAAGAACGTGGGAGATTCAAGGTAGTCTCCTGACGACACTGGAGACGTTGCGTTAACATAATAGCTTGCGCTGCGGTAGTATTGGCTGTCCATTTTTTCTGACGAAACGAGTCAAACTGTCGTGCTGTCTAAACCGTTTTGTATCCCGGCTTCTGGATAGCAGTTCAGTAAAGGGAAGGGTGGCCTCGCGAGGACGGGGGCGGGAACGACGGATTGACTGAGGGTAAGCAGTGGTAGAGACTGCCGTCGGGAGCCAAGAAAATGCAACAACTTACACAAATCAAATGTCGCTATTTGTGCCGTGGGGGCCTGAGTTCAGACACACGAGATCGTAGCTCACAAGCAGTTTCCCATGAAGCAAGCTTAATTGCGGTTGAGTGATAGGCAGAACGATGTATTGTGTGTATCAAGGTCCGGAAAGGAGTGGAAGCCCCTTCGTGAGAAGTCGAGCAGGTAGTCTTTAAAGGGTAGGATAGGACACTAGAATATGGAACAGGTAGAGTGATGGAAATGATTACCAAACTCAGAGTTCACGGAATGGAGTGGGAAGTGGATGGTTCAAGTATGAGCGGGACGAGGCAAAGCCAAGTTCACCGCCTTGGAGGAATAAGGGCGGCACAGATACGTCAAGCGGCACAGATACACAAGTTGCTGGTGGAATCGGGTCATGGTTGCCCACCAGCACATGGCTTCGTCTCCGTAAGACGGTCTTGGCCATGGGGAGCCTCAAAAGGGCGGGCATACCAAGCGTCTCAAGGCGACTTCAGCCCCCCGGCCCATTGCCGCGGAGGGTGAAGATAGGATAGAGTTGCCTGTGCCCAGGCGGCGCGAAGCGAGAAAACAACTGCAAGTGCTGGGGGTTCTCCACCAAATTGTACGTACAAAAGGCAGTCCTCGGTGAGTGACATGCTTCTAGAAGGGGGCTTAGAAGTCGCCAGCCACCCAGTCAATGGATTCGAGCCGAAGGGCATGCATAACTTGTGACTGAGAAGTCGACAGACTGGCAAGATCCAAATCAGGCCAGCCCAAGACCCGCCAGATACTCCCATGACGATATGCCAACCTATCACTCAGCAGGGCTGGCCGGGATCGATTGCGCGGTGCATACTGTATGAGGGGGTTTGCTCAACGGCCGTGGGCTTTGAGTCTCAAGGGGGGGATCAGTTCCGGCTGGGCAGTCAGCGCTGAGTGACCTTGGTTGGACCCTATTGGCAAAGGTACCTGAACGACCAAAGACACGTCTAGCAGACCCAAAAGATAAACTGGGGCAGGGAAAGGGCCACTACAGAAAGGTTTCTGGCGGTCGGTTGGTTGTAAGTACGGCATCGTCAGGAACCCGGAATTAGGGACACGAGGTAGTAGGTTACCGTATCCAACGCAAGACCTAGGCAAGGGGTTCGAAAGATGGCCAGTGAGCAGTGAAGGGGACAGGGACAAGGCATGTCACGGCACGGCGCCAGATTATCGCTCACCGGCATGCCAGTGGCGGCAGCAGTAGCGCTCGGGGCGGACTGGGCAGGAATGCGATGCGGCTGTCGAGACAGACTGAAGATCGGAATCGCGGAGGTCAGAGGCTTGAATGGAAGGATATCTCGTTGCCTGGCCCCGCACTGCCACACTAGTGGGCGCGTGAACGGTTGCAGTCTTAGTCCTTGTTCTTGTGCAGGGACCAAATGCTAGAGTGGAATCAGCCAAGGAATAATGGTACCGCAAATCATGAAGCCCTTACTGGACCATTCGTAATAAGGCAGGTGAAGCCATACCACATGGATACTGTAGCAAGCAAGGTACACCATCACCAGGGGAGGGGGCAATTGTGGAATGGGGACTTGTTGCACGGCCCTCCTCTTGGCATTTTCCCTTCTGGGGGGTTTGGGTACTATTGTACCTCGGTTGACGCTTCCATGAGAGGCGGCAGACGAGACGCTGAAATGCTATGCTGTGCTTGGGTGCTGGGATGCGCAGCACAGTTACGAGTCCAGTGTAACCATTGACTGTCAGCTTGGGAATTCCATCGGGGGCCAATCCGCCGGGTCCGCCGCAGAGGTGCATGTTGCCCACCTGAACAGCTTGAGACCCAGGTCGACAGATTGAAAGCCAACGGCGAATTGAGGTTCCGCTGTCTTTTTTCCTCGCACACACCGGCAGGCCGTGCCGATGTGGATAGGAGTGGCACTGGCGGTGACGGCAACGGAAACGGTGACTGTCGATTGCAAGAGAGAGTGAGATGTGCAGAGGGTTGTCTGGTTTCTCGCGCAAATGGCACCTCGGGTCAGATGCCCTTAGGCATACCGCATAGACGCTTAGTTCTATGCGCGCAAAAATAACCACCACCAAAAGAACAATGTAGGACCCGGATAGGTCCGATTCCTGCCGTATTCTGGAGAGAACGCGGGGCGGCGGCAGCGTGTTTGATCTCCGGGCTGACAGGCGGTGCAGGTTAACTCGGTCAAGCAAATCGGAGAGGTTGCTCGTCTGCCTGTTGGATCATCCAAAAAAAAAAAAAAAAAAAAAAAAAGGCGCAAACCATGTGCACATAGAGACGGACCCATCCTGATGGGGACATTGTTCGGACGAGCCATTTTCTGGGAAAAAAAGAATACGGAATTGGTGCAGTTTCTTGTAGTTTGACAATGTCGAGGTGGGTTCTAACGAGGTCGTGGTTCGCAATGATGCCTTGTGGGTGGCCAAAACGAAGTTCAGACAAGGTCATCATCCGGACAATCCCCTCGTCCAATGTGCCTGACTGCTGGGTACCCTGGGAACTGGCCAGCTTGGGAAGGCACGAAGTGAATGTTGGCAGTTTAGCAGGTGTACTTGGTGGGTCAAGGTGGATCCTACTGACCTTCTAGAAAAGTTCCATCGCTTAACTCAAAAAGGCAAGCGTGCTGCGTGATGACCTGGGCCTGCTGCGCTGCGTTTCGTTTCAAGCCCCACGACCTTCTTCTTGCCTACCGCGTACCTCATGCTCATCCACTTCCTCGAATTAACCCGCCTTATGACAACGACAAGGTGGGCAAGAATTTTTGCAACCTTACTGGGCTGACGACTGCCTTACGTCTGCTCTTCCCTGCATCTTACATCTGTCGGTCCCTCAACACCACTGACTCCCCTTGGCCCGCCCGGGTTCGTACAGTGAGTTCGCCTCATGTGAACTCGCAGTCAAGTCCCTCTACGCCCGAGTTGTGATATGAACAGTGGCGGAGTTGATCGAATGCAGGATGACAACGCCTATGTGTTCCGTCGAACAGCTTCACTGTAACCCAACCCAAGATAGCCTCGCCATTAATGCCTCAGCCTCGATTATTCATTCGAGCCACTCGGAACGTCCACCGGTGCGTCCACAACCCAGTCCGTCGTTCCGGATGAACGAGCCATTCGGTGTAGATCGCCGGGGAGTAGCTCGCCAACCCACCCGCAGGCGGCTGTGGTCCTTGTCACGCAGATAATGGATCCATAACGGGGCAATAGACGGGGAGCCCGGAGTTCGTCTCAGCTAAATTTCGGCCGAGTCTCAACCCTGGTCCCCGGGGGAAGAGGCCGTCATTGATATGCACTGTAATCACCCCGCCTGGCAATTGAACATGACCACCTGAAAGGAGCCAGAGCCAAGTTTGCTTCCAGTAGCCATGACCGAAGATGTCACGACGGGGTGTATGGCCTTGGCTGCGCCAAATATGCTCATCTGTGGTCACATGGGCTGTGAATGGGCTGTCATCATGTGCAAAATGTCGAATCGAGGCGGCCTTCCGCCTCCCCTTTCATAGCCAGTCAATAGTCAGTGTACTTCAACAAAGATAAGCCAGATGGACCCTGGCGGTATGTTTCCGCAAAAACGAGGCAACGCCGTTCCTCTCGATACCGATGGTTCGAGGCCCCCCATCCCAATCCGAGGCTACGCCTGGCATGAAACCCTGTGACCCTTGCCGCCTATTCATACATCGTCCTCCAGGAATTTGTATGCAAACTTGAAGTCCGCCTTTCTGCGGTTCATCCTGCATATTCCGTTAGTCGTTGAATTCAATTCTCATCAGGCGGTAACTTACCAAGTGCTCTCGTAGTCGAAGAAGCGGTATGTGCCCTGCTCAAATTCCTCGGTGATGTTCTTCGGCTCTTCATGGCGCTGAAACCAGGTTTGGTATTGCTTGTGAAATCTCCAGCTCTGGTCCTTGAGTGCCTTAGCAGCCAAATATTGCTGGGGCGTACCCTGCTTGTAGTAAAAGACGTAGAAGAGTGTGTCGGGGTCGATCCTGGAGTATAGTCGTGGGTCGTCGAATAGGACGAGCGGCTCCTGAGGAAAGCCCACACCGGTTGAGTTCAAACGCAGCTCGGGACGGTAAGTCCTGGGCACGTCCGTGTCCATGATGTCAGGGCACATGGCCTGGCTAGCCTGAAGCATGCGTTGCGTTGAAGGCGACGAGAATGGCGCTGGCCGCTTACGAGATGCCTCGAAAGACTCGACAAGGTCTTGTAGGGACGAAGGGAGATGGTATATCGATTCCTCATCCTCTTCGTCTACAGCGGCCCTGACCCCGTTTGCACTACCGTTTGTTTGAGATGCTGAAACCGTTAGTACGTCAAGCAATTGGTCATCTGCTTCTGGAGGCTCACCCTTGGCTGCCGCTGATGCCTCCGCCGCGGCCTGGTTCTTGAGCGCACGTTTCTCCGCCTTGGTTTGAGCCGGTGTCGGCTTCGCACTCGTCGCCGGGGTTTCGCTTGCGCTGCTCGAGGGTGCTGCAGCCTGTTTAGGTTCGGGGTCTTTGGCCGCAACAGGGTGTGCCGGCGTCGCTGCCGGAGAGCCTGCTGTGCTGCTTTTCGATTGCGTGGCCGGAGTTCCTGACGTGATGGGAGCAGCGCCTGGTGGAGGCGGCAAGGGAGAAATGCCGATCTTATCTGATGCCGCCGCCGCAGCTGCCGCAGATGCGTATTTGAGGCCCTCGGCAGGTCTTGCGGGGACGGACGCTGGCTTCATAGTCGGTCCATTTGCCGCGCCATTGCTACTGATGGTCTGTAATGGCGTATGTAAAGTTGCCAACGCGGGTAGAGGGGACTTGGACTGCGCGCTAGACTTCCGCCCTGATGCAGATGCTTCCGCGACCGCCTTTGGCTTCGGGGGGGTTTGACGATTTCGGGCTCCGGCGTGGGTTCTTCCGCCAAAGATTGGGTGTCTTGCGACGAACCCTTGTCGCCATCCTGGGGAACACCGTACACGCCCTCCTCCTCGTCCAGGTTCAGCTCTTCGTACATCTCTTCGTCCTCGATGAAATCGTCGTTCATGCCATCCGAGACATAGTATCGAATTGTCTCCTCGAGATCGGTGACCTGATCCGTGTCGACTCCGCCATTCTCTAAAGACCTCCGAATAAGCTCGAGCTTGCCCTGGTGCCATTTATGCCGCTCGATGATGCGCTCAATCTCGGCCATTCGTTCTGCCTTGGCAGTCTGGCTCTTGCCCTTCTTCATGGTTGCTTGTATCGCCTCGGCTTCGGCCTCCAAAGTCTCGATTTGTTGCTCCAGCTCGTCGACCATGTTGTTGAGAAAATCGCTTGCTTCCGCCTTTGCTTGTTCTTGGGGGTCGAGCTTCGCTGAAGAGGCCAACCCTTCCTTGGAGTATGCCTTGGTCTTCATAGCCTTCTCGACTGCCTTGAATTTCTCCATTTGCTGCCAGGTGGGTTAGCAGAACCGCGGGGGAGGAGCTTGCAAGCAGGGTAAGTGAACCAACCGTTTCGATCAGTCGGCGGTGCTCCAGTAAAGGAGCCTTGTCCTTGATGTCGTTGCTTGCCGCCCATGTCTTGATCTGATCGCGTAGCCTCTGGAGCTTCTTGATTTCGCGCTTGAGATTGTCCTCCAGCTTTTCCTTTTGAGAGATGTTGTTGGACTGCTCAATCTTTTCGTAGATGGCTTCAAACTCGGCAACGCCTTCCGCCACCTTCTTGAAGCACTTGTCAACTTCTTGTTGCAGTTTTCGTGCCGCCATTTTGTCTGCTTGTGTATCGGACTGATGGAAAGACTAGGCCCGGTTACGTGTCTCGATACCGACGGGGTGGGTGTGTCGGGTGTGTCAGGTGTGGTGATTGATGATGGTTTTCGACTCAGAGCTGTGTTCGTGTAGCAGACGGCCGTCGAAAGGGTCGATGGGCGCGCGATGGAGGGGGATGGTGGGGATTATTTGTCCCTCAGGTGTGACGACTGCTGCGCCGTGTTTACCGGCGTTCGTTGGTTGCGCGATTCAAGTTTGCTTGCCGACAGTGAGGCGTTTGAATGGGTTGAGGTTCTACACATGGAGAAGAAAGAGCTGGAGGATCGCTGCTGTGCCCAAAGTGAAGGTTTAGGCTACCCACATTTTGCTAGTAAGAGAGCATGAAGGAAGTTTATAAATAACAGAAATAACTCTTATATGGGGGTTTGGAAGCGCCGAAACAGCCCCAAAGTCACAAGAAGGTCTCTGGATAGCGTAGGAGTGTTTTTTGTCCCAATTGTTGCTTTTATTGACAGGATAAACAGGAGTAGAATATACATGTCATTATTTCTCTTAACTGAGGAAGGTCCCGGCTACATGGTGTCACGACAGATGATGACACGGACCACTGTTTAGCCCAGCCTTGCCAGCTGCCAGTCTCCGTCACGTTCAGGGATGCGAGACCGGCCACCAGCCTGAAATCAAGTCGCAGGCACCACCACCAGGGCAACACCTGCAGCGTATATCTCATTCTGTGCTATTAATGAACGAACGAACCAACCAACCAACCAACCAACCTGGGTAATTGACATCCCCTGTTTGATCACACCCATAGTACTACTGTTGCCAACCTGCCTCTGCTCCTGAGGCTACTTTGCTATCTGTTTGCTTGCTTGCTTCTGCACGCTCGGTTGGCGGCTTCCCAGAGTTTTCAGACGACATTGACACCTCGGCGCAATTAGCTGCTTCGTTGGTGTTTTGCCTCTTACTCCGTCCAGGTGTCTGCTTGAACAGACTCACGGTCCGGTCAACCACTCCACGTCTGAAGAGCCGGATCAGCTTGGCCCTGAAACCAGCCAGCCTCCTGATATCCAGTACCCAGAGGTTTTCCTGCAGGAACGCAGGTACGCTGTTCAGAGAATGAAAGGTGAGGCTCTCTCACGTTTGCGCTTGTCGTTGCTGTATTCACACACTTTTTTTCTCCTGTACCAGCCATTATCCAGCGTGTTCTGTCCGCCTCAGTGACGGTGGAAAATGAGGTCATTTCGTCAATAGGGAAGGGCGTTCTCGTCCTCGCTGCTGTAGCCCCTGGTGACACCGAGAAAGACGCCGAGGATCTCGCAGCCAAAGTGTTGAAGCTCAAGATGTGGGATGATGAGGCCGGCGGCAGGGTGCGTTTGCTTATACCCCATCCTTAACCTCCCCCGCCTCTAATTCTGTCTCAGTGGAAGAAGACCGTCCAGGATATCGACGGCGAAGTCCTTTGCGGTACCTCAAGTGCTGTCCCTCGAGCGTGAGGCTGGTGTTTCTAACATTCAATACAGTATCTCAGTTCACACTATTCGCCAAGATTGTCAAGAACAAGCCCGACTTCCGTCTCAGCGCGGGGGCTGAAGACGCCAAGAAGCTCTATCACTACTTCCTACAAAAAGTGCAAGACAACTATGCGGCGGACAAGGTCAAGGACGGGCGTTTCCAGGCCATGATGGCCGTTTCTTCGACCAACGACGGTCCGGTTT